>NC_091130.1:16482858-16582858 GCF_040183065.1 Periplaneta americana
AGATAGATAGATAGATAGATAGATAGATAGATAGATAGATAGATAGATAGATAGATAGATAGATAGATAGATAGATAGATAGATAGATAGATAGATAGATAGATAGATAGATAGATAGATAGATAGATAGATAGATAGATAGATAGATAGATAGATAGATAGATAGATAGATAGATAGATAGATAGATAGATAGATAGATAGATAGATAGATAGATAGATAGATAGATAGATAGATAGATAGATAGATAGATAGATAGATAGATAGATAGATATGGAAATACGACTATGACAGTAACACAAAATATTAGACTGCCCACGGAGTCGTAAGACACGTGTCCGTTGTTTCAGTTTCTACGAGCCGCAGAGCTTCGCTGGCCGGCCGTCACTCAACCGGCGGCGGCGGCGGGGCGGCATGTCCATCGCTCAGCTGTGGATAATTAATAAGCACGCGTCCCTAGTTCTAAACGCTTCACACTGAATACATATTTAAAGCACAAAGCACTTTTATGCTGAATTAATGGAAGGAGGCGGAAGCCGTATATAATAAATCGCACACAATATGGGTTCATTATACGTCGGAGCGGCCGCTATTCATTCTGCAAGACATTACGAGCACAAACAAATCAATTTACCGTGTAAATTTCCATGGAATTTTAATCTTGAAATGTGGAAGTCTGAAAGGGCTGCCCATGCAACTTTCTGTAATTATTTGTCCTGGGTTCCAGGCATGGTCTTCTAAAGAGAACAACTTTATTTCCCAACAATTTTTTGGCGAATTCCCATCCATTGTGCTCGCTTTGTTGCTCCTCGTGTAACTACGTTCGATACAATTCAAACTTTGTGTTTCACCTCTTTCACAAAAAGAGACGAATACAGGCGAAAGTTTAATTAAATTCGATTTTTTACTCGCAACTTCAATAAAGGAATTTTTCATTTCAACTGATAAGTTGGCTATGTAAGTTCAGGGAACAGGGCTCTTTGCCTGGGTTCTTTAAGGAAAATAGGAATGATGTATTACTCGTAGTAAAGGCCTACACAGCTTTATTTACTTTGTTGTTTTCATTTACCCACTGCTCGAATACAATTTTCTCTTCGATTCTAAATGATATTTTATAGTCCAATAAATTTTATCTGTAGTAATGTCACGAGAGGTCGAGTGACATTTATTAAGACTATTTCGTGAACAAAATAAAAATCTAAGTAAGCTAATATGTCCCTAAATTTCGCTCACAAAATGTTAATAATTGTATATTCTTGAATACTTAACGTATTCAGCCATTGTGAAGTCGAAATAGATGAATAACGATTACTACAATAGAGAAATTGAATGTTATTCAGTAATTCCAATTGAAAAAAACGAAATACAGGTTTAAGAATGTTAATTACGTGTTCTGCGCTTTTGTCTTATTATAATAACAGAAATACGTTTTCATTATCTGCTGAAATCATAATTTAATTTAAACATTTTACAATATAACCACAAATAACCTGATTAATATATTAATTAAATGAACAATTGTTATGTAGTAGTGTCATTTTCCTTAGATACAATGGACATGGAGTTAGAAGATGAAGATGTAGATGTGGAAGTAGGATTTTGCACTTTATTTCGTACAATGGATTCATGCTCATTGATTTACGTGGAAACAGTTGGTGACAGACTAAACAAAAGAACGACCACGCGATAAATTGATAGTGATAAATCCAGCTGCAGAAATTATCGCGATGTATGACTGTGATTGGTTGAAATTCAAAATTTCATTACAATTCATTGGCCGAAAATGGAATGACGTCATATAAACAAAATAGTGTACATTAATCTCACTATACATTTTCCAGTTGTATTTCAGAAAATATCAAATGTATTTCAGTAAGCATCAAACGTATTTCAGATTAGTCAATTTAATTTCAGAAATTATCAAATGTATTTCAGATTTGTCAGTTCAATTTCGGATAGAGTCAATTGTATTTCAGATTTTTCAATTGCGTTTCAGATGATATCAAATGTATTTAAGAAAATAAGCAATGCATTTAAGATTACATAGTCACTTTTATTTCACAAAATAACAAATGTAGGCCTACTTGAGATTTTAACATATATTTAAAAAATGGAAAATGGATTTTAAAAATCCTCAACTTTATTGCATTTTATCGTCCGACAGGCATATTCACCATAGCTAAAGCTGCAGCTTGATGAATTGTACTGTGTTGTACTGCACGAGCACAATCACCACCAACAATATTATTTGTGTTGCTTCATCAATTTTACACTCTATAGTAGGTAAATTAGGTTACAACACTAGGAGCCATGACGTCAGGAATTCCAAGATGGGTTTTTACGTACGTCTTCACTTTACACCAAATTATCTCGATTGGATTTAACATTGGAGAGTAAGGTGCCAACCGTAACTTCTGAAATACAAATGATAGTTTCTGAAATACAATTGACAAATCTGAAATACAATTGTTGTTTTATGAAATACAATTGATACTATCTGAAATTGAATCGACTAATCTGAAATACAAATAATCGTTTTTGAAATACAAAAGAATAAAAATATTTTATGCACTAAAATGTAAAAGCAGAAACAATTCCATTCGAGCATAAAGGAAAATTAATATTAAAAAATGATGAGTGTTAGGTATAATCCTGATAGTAACTTTTGTTAAGAAAATATTGAAAAACCCTTTAAAAAATAATGCATGTAGTACAAAGTTTGTAGAAGGATAGCATTTTTAACAATGCAAAATTTACAGAAAATGAAAGTGGAAAAAATTAAGTTCAAAGTTTGGCATAATAATAATAATGAATCAGATTTCTGTTTTTTTTCTAGGCATTTTGAAACATATAAGGCCTTGCTTATTATATGCAGAACTTATCCTTGTATGCACTACCACGCTGTGCACACTTAACCTAGACTAATAAATAAAGATGAGGACTGAAAAAACAATGTAAACTTATAAAAACACTATTCTGGATAATTATTATTTACAAATCACTATAGACTGTAGAGACTATTATAACTTTTTATTTATTTATTTATTTTAGTAGGTTATTTTACGACGCTTTATCAACATCTTTGGTCATTTAGCGTCTGAATGAGACGAAGGTGATAATGCCGGTGAAATGAGTCCGGGGTCCATCACCGAAAGTTACCCAGCATTTGCTCATATTGGGTTGAGGAAAAACCCCGGAAAAAACCTCAACCAGCTAACTTGCCCCGACCGGGAATCGAATCCGGGCCATCTGGTTTCGCGGCCAGACGCGCTGACCGTTTCTCCACAGGTGTGGACACTATTATAACACAAACAATAAAACTGTTAGAGACTTGCAAGTATTTCTTGTATCACAAACAAAAACCAAGCACGGAAAACACGCTGTTATGGCTACTAGCAACAAGTGGAATTTTCCTTTAAACAAGAGTTGTGCTCTCCTTTGTAACTGAATATCTTTCAGAGGAAAGCAACCTTTGAAATGACATCTGTTGGATTCTATGAAGAATTATTTCGAGAAGTCGAGGAGCTATACTGACTCAATCGGAAATCTAATGTAATAAATAATGTATAAAATACAGCGTAATTTCCAAAATGGTCGTAGAGTGGAGGGTGTAGACGGAGCATTTAAATTACCAGTTAGAGCGCTCAGTATTTAAAAAAATTGGCCCGAAACAGGTGATAGACTGGTCTTATGGCATGAAAATTGACAGAGGGCATCTCTAGACCATAGACAATTTTTTAAAGATAAAACATAGGTTAAGAGTGTTTCGGAAGAAGGTGCTTAGGAAAATATTTGGGGCTAAGAGGGATGAAGTTACAGGAGAATGGAGAAAGTTACACAACACAGAACTGCACGCATTTTATTCTTCGCCTGACATAATTAGGAACATTAAATCCAAACGTTTGAGATGGGTAGAGCATGTAGCACGTATGGGCGAATCCAGAAATGCATATAGAGTGTTAGTTGGGAGGCCGGAGGGAAAAAGACCTTTGGGGAGGCCGAGACGTAGATGGGAAGATAATATTAAAATGGATTTGAGGGAGGTGGGATATGATGATAGAGATTGGATTAATCTTGCTCATTATAGGGACCAATGGCGGGCTTATGTGAAGGCGGCAATGAACCTCCGGGTTCCTTAAAAGCCAGTAAGTAAGTAAGTAAACAAAAAATCATTTTTTTGGCCAAAAATGACAAAATCTCACATCAGTGTCTCCTTAAAACAATTGGAAACGTCAAAGCTCTCTGCCGACTGTTTCGTACCTTATTTGAAATACATCGGAGTTGCTTACAAATTAAAAGTACAAGTCTTTCATTAAAAAAAATATATATATTGCTGTCGTCTCTAACAAAACCCGACAGAAACAAAGAACAGCTGTCGCCTTGCCCCTACACTGAACAGACGAGGGAGAGGAAGATCCCGCAGTTTATGCTTCAAGTGCTTCGAGGAAATTGTAATTCCTTTTGCGTAAACTTCTAACAATTTCCTTTAATATGTAATTATAATTCAGACATTAATTTTGCGTGAGTATATTTGCCAGAGTAAATTAAACTTTTAATAATATCGTAAGAATGATATAGAATGTACGCATTTTAACTACATTTTGGATAGTAACAGTGCGCTAATGATACCTATGAATTCCATTTCTTTAAGTTACGAGGTTCTTCACATTACAGATATTTTAAAGTAGACAAGCCATTCCTACTTGAAGCAAGTAAAGCGATAGGGTTGGAAGTAAATTCCGAAAAGACTAAGTATATTATTATGTCTCGTGACCAGAATATTGTACGAAATGGAACTATAAAAATTGGAGATTTATCCTTCGAAGAGATGGAAAAATTCAAATATCTTGGAGCAACAGTAACAAATATAAATGACACTCGGAAGGAAATTAAACACAGAATAAATATGGGAAATGCCTCTTATTATTCGGTTGAGAAGCTTTTGTCGTCTAGTCTGCTGTCAAAAAATCTGAAAGTTAGAATTTATAAAACAGTTATATTACCGGTTGTTCTGTATGGTTGTGAAACTTGGACTCTCACTTTGAGAGAGGAACAGAGATTAAGGGTGTTTGAGAAGAAGTTCTTAGGAAAATGTTTGGGGTTAAGAGGGATGAAGTTACAGGAGAATGGAGAAAGTTACACAACGCAGAGCTGCACGCATTGTATTCTTCACCTGACATAATTAGGAACATTAAATCCAGACGTTTGAGATGGGCAGGGTATGTAGCACGTATGGGCGAATCTAGAAATGCATATAGAGTGTTAGTTGGGAGGCCGGAGGGAAAAAGACCTTTAGGGAGGCCGAGACGTAGATGGGAAGATAATATTAAAATGAATTTGAGGGAGGTGGGATATGATAGAGACTGGATTAGTCTTGTACAGGATAGGGACCAATGGCGGGCTTATGTGAGGGCGGCAATGAACCTGCGGGTTCCTTAAAAGCCAGTAAGTAAGTAAGTATAGCACTATGATTTTTAAGAAGAGACTCCTCTGAAAATGGTGAAAATTATCCAAAAAATCTTTATTGGCTCCTTCTTTTCTATAGAATGTATATTTTCATACCCCAAATGGATTTAGTTCAATTCTGATTATACAGTAAATATGATATATTTTTTTTTTAATTAAGGGTGTAAGAGGTCGTGGCATTTAAAGATCCATGAAAATTATTTTTTCATCAAAAGAAATATATTTTACAAATTTCTGATTACAAATCTAGTAACTTTTTTTTACTAAAATTGTTTCCCTGAAGTTACTAGATGAATGTAACGGAGGAGAATTATGAAAAGTACGTGTTACATAAATATTCATTTTACTTTCAGATCCATTTTTCCATAAGTTTATTATTCTTGATTCAACGCCAACTTTTTTTATGTCAAATATTAATCAATGTGGATGAGAATTTTACTGCAAGTAT
Organism: Periplaneta americana; assembly: GCF_040183065.1. Lineage (NCBI taxonomy): Eukaryota > Metazoa > Arthropoda > Insecta > Blattodea > Blattidae > Periplaneta > Periplaneta americana. The sequence goes on from NC_091130.1 coordinate 16,488,772, forward strand.
TTATGAGGTAGCTGCATGTTTCTAGGAATGCTGCTAGTTCATTTTATTAAAATTTTTTCATGAATTATAGAAACAATGACATTTGAGAACTTAAAAAAATTGAAAGTAAATAAATGAAGTATTCCACAAAATGAATGCATAGAAATGTTTCTCTATGGCTTGCGAATGTAACAAAAAAAAAAGGAACATTAAAAATTGAGACCTTCTACTAGAAACTTGGGTTTGAAAATATTCATAATAAAATAGAAAAAAAATCAAAAGCTAAAAACATCTCGGTTTCCAAAACTTTGATTTTGTTAGTCTTTACACTGTAAACATGCTGTCAAAATTTGGTTAAAATGATTAAGCTTAGGAAAAAATTGTCATTTTTAGTGGAATTCTCCTTAGCATACAATAGCGGAAACTGGGTTTCAATTATAAGTAGGGAGCGGATTTTTATGTGCTAAAAAATTTAAATATATTTATTTTTTATGTGCTAAAAAGTACGAAAATATTTGCTAAAAATAAAAAAAAATATATATATATTTTAAATATAACAAAAATACCTTACTTAGCTTGAAAAAGAATGTTACAGGGTACTAACCAACCACACTTGAGTATCAGTTGCTAGTAATTGCCCGAGAATTCCAGTGAACAACAAAGGCCATCTCCAAATTCTCCATCACAAATGCATGCCCATTACCTCTGAATAACGACATATACTGTGAAAACGATCTTTCTACATCACAGGACGTCAGACGTGCATATTTAAAGAGAGGAATGTCACAAACACAAACAGCGTCAATTTCACCTACAGGCACACCTTCCAATACTTGAGCAACTTTACACATTTTTTTATATCCACTGTTTTGCCGTGAATGCACACGTGAAGCAGCGGCAATGTGCTTGTTTCTAGACAAATTTTGGGTTACCTGAGAGCACTGATCTGTACTTACTGATTTACCACATGGTTGGCAAAATAACACTTTTCTGTCGGTAGTAAAAATTATTTTAAATTCATCTACATATTACTGTAGACGCGATTTTAAACTTGATTTGATTTTAGGCATCTTAAGAGGCTAATATACACACGTCTTAACGTAAGAAAATGTTTCTAGGTACTGACTGACAATGTCGGAGAAAAGCTTCCTATAGCGACGCCACCACGTCTACACTACGCAGGTTATGCTTACGGTCCGATAACGGGGAATCACAACAAGATGTATTTCCTCACTTCATAGGCATGAACGAGAGGCGAGAGATTTGTTTAAATTAAATAATGTTTATACCCCAGCTCCTATCCGTTGTGTTTCACAAACAAAGCGCGGAATGAAATCATCTTCAGCAACAATAAACATTCCTAATTATGTGTTGCAAAATCTCTCCTTCTTGTCCATGTTAATTTATTCTCTAATAATAACATTAATATGCTACCTAGCAGTTCTCAGAACTTGAGGCGATAGGCCTACTTTTACAAAACTGGATCACGGATACACCACACAGCACATAGAAACACGAAGCAACCAAGAATTCTTAAAAAAGATAACGTATTTCTGAGTGATATAATTTATTTAGTTTTAAAATATTTAAAAGTTCTTGTAAAAATATTATTTAAATAAAAATACTCCAAGATTTATATGTTTATAATGGATTTCATGAAAATATGTATTTACATAAATTTTTTGTGAAAATATGTGTTTTTATGTGAAAAAAATTCGGGTTTTAAACTTGAAACTTGACATTAGGAATTTTTAACTTTGTTAATTGTGTTTTATCACACGCAAGAAAAATATTTAATTACATAGGAATCCGCTACTTAATTATAAGAACTAGTTGAATACTGGAAACTGGAGAAATGCGTTTTTTGAGGCACATATCAGAACATTCTATTCTTATACATATCATCACAATACGTGAGGAATTGAAGTGACATGTATAGAAATTGGATCAGAAAAGTAACTAATTTTGAAGCAAAGCTTATGCGAACACGTAGAAAGAAAAGAAGACACAAGAATAAAAAAAAACAATTTCTATAAGTACAACAGAAGACGATGTCGTTCAATACGACGTCCTGAAGGCCCGTTGAGAAGATCTTTTGTGTCGGAAATGTTACCATCTTAACCTTAATGCAGAATAAGAAAATATAAACCCGTAATACTTATTTACCATGTCTGCGAACTGTTAGGCAACATCCTGCATCAAAATTATTAATTCATTTCCTTTCTTCAGCTTTCTGGACCTTAGTGCTTCCTTTCTTCCAATCTCTTTCATCGCGTGGTGCCTACAGTTCCTTGCACACCCCCTTTTTCCGAGTAGCCTGGTGAAATTCAATCAACTGCCTTGTTACGAAATCTATCATTTGTCATCCCATTAAATTACAGCGAGAACAAGAGACAGTCGTCCCGATTCGGAGTCAATTTATCAAGGAGTAAGACAAAGCTGTTGTGTACTTCTCTTTATATTGATGATTTCCTTATTCTTCAACCAAATAACAAAAACAAAGTTTGGCTTCAAGAATTTATATTAATATATTAAAAAATGGATTTATTGCTAATGTCAGAAGGTAAAGTACTCTTCTATAACTATTTAATAATGCTTAAAAATATTCTGTTTTCGATGACTATTACACTTTTACTACGTCACACTACTTTTGACCAATAAAACGGTGCGAAAGGACGTGTTTCAACCAATAACGGCTGTTTAGCACTACAATTTTATCACTTCCCTAGCATTTGTTTGATTTTATCACTTCCCTGGCATTGGATTTATTGCTAATGTCAGAAGGTAAAGTACTCTTTTATAACTATTTAATAATGCTTAAAAATATTCTGTTTTCGCTGACTATTACACTTTTACTACGTCACACTACTTTTGACCAATAAAACGGTACGAAAGGACGTGTTTCAACCAATAACGGCTGTTTTATCACTACAATTTTATTACTTCCCTAGCACTTGTTTGATTTTATCACTTCCCTGGCATTTGTTTCTTTGTTTACCACATTTAAAAATGCAAATTCTTTACGGTATTACTATAAAACATCCTTTGCGATTGTCATTTGTTTCCCGCATAGATAGTAAACAGCAAATGGCAGCTCCGTTCAAACGTTTTGGTGAAGATAACATTAGTGAAATAGAATTTTAGTAAGTCAAGTAATACATAGACTATTTCTATGTATTAGAATATTTTATTTCTTCTAGTCTTTATATACTTTCTTCTGTTTTTATCACTTCTCTACCATTTGTTTCTTTATTTGCCAACATTTCAAAATGCAAATTCTTTACGATACTACTATAAAACATGCTTTGCGATTGTCATTTCTTTCCCGCATAGGTAATCAACAGAAAATGGCAGCTCCGTTCAAACGTTTTGGTGAAGATAACATTAGTGAAATAGAATTTTAGTAAGTCAATTAATATTTTATTCTATTAGAGTACTTTATTTCTTCTAATCTTTATATACTTTCTTCTAATCGTGTAATAGTCAACTACTCGAGTTTCAATTTTTTCTAGATAAATCAAAACCTCTAGTGAAATTACTGTTGACTATTACACTTTTACTACGTTACACTACTTTTGACCAATAAAATGGTACGAAAGGACGTCTTTCAACCAAACATGGCTGCTTATCGCACAATTTTATCGCGTCCCTAGCATTTGTTTAATTTTATCGCGTCCCTAGCATTTGTTTATTTTTATCATTACCCTAGCATTTTTTTCTTTGCCAACATTTCAAACTGCACTGGTCTGGACGGCAAAAAACAGAAAATTACAAACCATTCCAGTCGATGCACAGCACTTTCAAATATGACTCGCATTGGCATTCAAGAACAAGAATTAATAAAGATCACTGGTCATAGCTAGGCATCTTCCCTGAAACCCTATTTACAAATAAATGAAGAGCACCATTCGGAAATCCTGAACAAGTCGTGTAATACACCATGCACATCAACGAGTTCACTTCTTTTATGCACACGTCCAATATAACATCAACTGAACCACCAACCACTACTTTCAATAATTGTTTCTTTTAAATCATTCATGTTCATTTTTTATTTCACCATCGTTAATTAAAATGTTTATTGTTTATTTAATCATCCCTAATTAAAACTTTCCTAACACTCGTTTATATTATTTAGGTTATGTTATAGCTTCTGCTATATGATATTATGAATAGTCACGTATCAGAAATTTTTAATACTAAGATTTATTGAAAATCGTCTGTCAAGTGACGTTGATTACTGGGATCGGGATAATTGAAGTGGAATGCAACTGTTTTAATAAAAATTAAACTGAATCAACAAAGCCTTCTTGACCAGTAACCGTCCACAGAGTTCAATGAAGATTCCATAGTTGCCACAACTGATAAAAACAGCTATTCATAACACACTACTGCCATTTACTAGCGTAATATTTATAATGTTGAGATGGCACAAATTTGAAGACAGTTTTGTATTTTCGTAAATCAATTAATATTTTATTGTATTGGAATACTTCGTTACTTCTAATCTTTATATACTTTCTTCTAATCGTATAATAGTCAATTAAATCCCACTCGAGTTTTGATTTTCTCTAGATAAATCGAAACCTCTAGTGAGATTACTGTTGACTATTACACTCTTACTATGTCATACTACTTTTGACCAATAAAACGGTACGAAAGGACGTATTTCAACCAATCATGGCTGCTTATCGCACAATTTTATCGCGTCCCTAGCATTTGTTTAATTTTATCGCGTCCCTAGCATTTGTTTCTTTGTTTGCCAACATTTGAAACTGCGCTGGTCTGGACGTCAAAAAAAATATATATAAAATTACAAATCACTCCAGTCGATGCACAGCAGTTTCAAATATGACTCGCATTGGCATTCAAGAACAAGAATTAATAAAAATCACTTATCATACCTATGCATCTTCTGAAATCCGATTTACAAATAAATGAAGAGCACCATTCGGAAATCCTGAATAAGTTGAATACACCATGTAGGCCTAAATCAACGAGTTCCACTTCTATTACGCACACGTCCAATATAACATCAATTGAACCACCAACCACATTCAAATTTGAAAATTGTACATTCAATAATTATTCCTTTTAAAATTATTCATGTTTATTTTTTATGTCATCGTCGTTAATTAAAACTTTTCTAACACTTGTGTATATTAGTTAGGTTATGTTATAGCTTCTGCTCTGAGAGGATAAAAAGAACTTCTGCTATATGATATTATGGATAGTCACATATCAGAGATTGTTTAATATTAAGATTTATTGAATAGTAATCATTACAATGTCTGTATAAAGACACTACTGCCATCTAGCATGCATCTAGCGTAATATTTGTAATGTTGAGGTGGTACAATAATAAATTTGAAGACAGTTGTATTTTCGTAAGTCAATTAATATTTTATTGTATTGGAGTACTTCGTTACTTCTAATCTTTATATACTTTCTTCTAATCGTGTAATAGTCAATTAAATCCCACGCGAGTTTTGATATTCTCTAGATAAATCAAAACCTCTAGTGAGATTACTATTGATAAAATCACTGTAACAGTTGTCTACAATTTGGTGGTGGTAGTATATAGCAGTAGCAGCAGTAGTAGTAGTAATAATTGTAGTATAATGGTAATGGTCGTTTGACAGAGTGGATTGGAATAAACTGATGGGGATCCTCAAGAAAACTGATATGGAAGGAGAGAAGGCTATTTAGTAACCCTTATATGAAACGAGTCAAAGTCAGGATAGGAGAAGAAATGTTAGAAGGAAGTGAAATAGGGAGAGGAGTACGTCAAGGATACCCTTCATCACCTACTCCGTTTCACAACAATTGCTAGAACTGCTGTACAGCAGCGGACTAGGTGTGAGCAGTAGAAAGTAAGCCTATATTATCTAGATAACCTGATAAATTCTTCGGCTAATGTTTTCTCAACAGTCCAACTCAGCCCTCAGAAATCTCTTCTGTAAGTGGATTGAAAAACGTTATGGGGAGTAGTCATATTAATCACTGAAAATTGACTGATCAGAAGAAATTTTTTTAAACCAGTCGCACAATGTGTGTGAAATTGTTTGCTCTTATTTTTAAGAAATCACTACCATTCCAATAAATAATGTAATCTCGAATGTACAGTACCAGCAAAAAACCAGACCGACCCTTGTAGCTGATTTCAGAGCCTTGTTCACTCCAGAGCACGATAGACTGGTAACTAAGACTTTCGTGGTTCGAATCTCGCTTGGGAAGGAAACATTTTTTTTGTTCCATATTAAAATTTATTCCCAATACTTTTCGATTGCAGCGATATTTTACTACTTAATTAACTTATTATTCCCAGAACATGAATTTTACCAGCAATCGAAAAGTATTGGGAATGCATTTGAATAAGGAAAAAAAAAAAAAAAAAAAGTTTCCTTCCCAGGCAGGATTCGGACCACGAAAGTCTTAGTTACCAGTCTATCGTGCTCTGGAGTGAACGAGGCTCTGAAATCAGCTACAAGGGTCGGTCCGGTTTTTTTTGCCACTACTCTACAATAACAATTTTCAAGAACCACAAACATACGAATGAATTAAAATGAATGAATGAATGAATGAATGAATTAATTAATGAAAGTAAATTAATGAATTAGTCCATGAAGATTAAAGAATGAATTAAAATGAGTGAATGAATGAAATGAATTAATAAAAATAAGTAAATGAGTGAATGAATTAGTTACTTACTGAAAATAAATGAGTGAATTAATGAAGATTAAAGAATAAAGGAAAATGAATAAATGAATAAAAATGAGTGAATAAATGAGTAAAAAATGAATGAAAATGAGTGAATGAATGAATGAATAAAAATGAGTGAATGATTGAACGAAAGTGAATGAATGAATGAACGAATGAATGAATGAACGAATGAATGAATGAATAAAAGGAATAAATGAGTGAATTAATGACTAAATAAATCAATGAACAAATCAATCAATCAATCAAGTGATGAATAATTATATATATATATATATATATATATATATATACATACTTGTAAAATAACGATTCAGTCTGTAGAAACCACTCAATGAATTTAATAAACTCAATTCAATTAAATCAATAATTTTTATCAAATCAATCTTCCAATAAAATAAAATCAACCAATAAATCAGTTGAAATCAATTAATTAATTCAATCAAATCAATCAATTTAATAAAATTAATAAATCAATTCAATCAAAACAATCAAGAAATCAAGTCAAATCAACCGATAAATCAATCAACTATCAATCAATACACACATGTACGCACGCACACACATACATATATCTCCGTGAATTATCATCATTACGATAACAAAAACAATGGTGACACGATGACAACAACAAATACGAAGACGATGATGATAATAAATAAAATAAATTATTATTATTATTATTATTATTATTATTATTATTATTATTATTATTATTAATGATATGATGATTGTGATGACAACTGTGGCAAGGATGACAATGATGGTGAAAATGATGATTATGAATAATAATAATAATAATAATAATAACAATAATAATAATAAGAAGAAGAAGAAGAAGAAGAAGAAGTAGTCTTGTGTGATGTAATTTAACATGTACGACTATCTCAGTAGAGAAGATTATACTTTTCGCTGTTTAAGACACCTTCATCAAACTGAATAATTAACAAAGAATCTTTTTGAAATCATATTCATAATCAGTCTGCTTTACACACAAAGGTGCGTTTACCCATTAACGATTCTCCTGTGTGTACACATTTTCCATTATCAATTTGTTTCAATACTTACATGAAGTAAGCGAACACTGGGCTTAAATAACACGCAGGTTGTTCGACTGTAATAGACAGGTGGGAATTGAATCCCAAGAAAAAAAGGGATGATGTTAAATTCTTGCCTTCTCTTGTGAATTATGTAACGTCAGTTTTCACCTTACCAACCTTGCCTTTCATCGCTATCACACAGCGACGGTACTTTAAAAAGAAACAGGGAGACAATTAGTAGACAAACACTGAAAAGGACGGGAAATGAAAGACGCGAAGATAACGAATTGAGACGTAAAGGAATAAAGGGAGCAGAAAGAAATGAGAGGAACCGTGCAATTAGCAAATGAGGGAAGGGATAAATACAAAGAAACTCAAAACAAAACAAAAAAAGAACTTCAGGCGATACATTGACAAAGAAAGGTAACAAAAGAACGGAGAGGAATAGGAAGATTCTAAAGGGAAGGGAACGACGTAAATAAAAAGTCAAGCATTCTCAATGACTGAAGAACTTATTGGACAGCCTGAAGAAACAAAGATACCTTGGAAAGATATTTGTGTTCTAGAACACTGACAAGGTTTTTGTCATCGTTCAGGTATCTTAATTTATATCTCGAACGCTAATAAATGTTCTAACTACTGAATAGGAATACAGAACATTGTGGCACTCACAAAACAAATATTTTAAATAAAATTCATATATGTTACTTACTTACTTAATTATGGCTCTTAAGGAACCCGGAGATTCATTGCCGTCCCCACATAAGCCCGCCATCGGTCCCTATTCTGAGCAAGATTAATCCAGTCTCTACAATCATATCCCACCTCCCTCAAATCTATTTTTATATTATTCTCCCATCTACGTCTCGGCCTCCCCAAAGATCTTTTTTCCTCTGGCCATTCAACTAACACTCTATGTGCATTTCTGTATTCGCCCATACACAACTACATGCCCTGCCCATCTCAAAAGTCAGGATTTAACGTTCCTAATTATGTCAGGTGAAGAATACAATGCGTGCAGTTCTGAGTTGTGAAACTTTCCCTCTTAGCCCCAAATAATTTCCTAAGTACCTTATTCTCGAACAACTTTAACCTCTATTCCTCTCGCAAAGTGACAGTCCAAGTTTCACAACCATACAGAACAACTGGTAATATAACTGTTTTATAAATTCTAACTTTAAGATTCTTTGACAGCAGATTATATGACAAAAGCTTCTCAACCGAATAATAACAGGCATTTCCCATATTTATTCTACGTTTAATTTCCTCCCGTGTATCATTTATATTTGTTACTGTTGCTTCAAGATATTTGAATCTTTCCACCTCTTCAAAAGGATAAATTTCCTATGTTTATATTTCCATTTCGTATAATATTCTGATCACCAGATATAATCATATACTGTGTCTTTTCGGGATTTACTTCCTTTATCTCTTTACTTGCTTCAAGTAAAATTCCCGTGTTTTCCCCAATAGTTTCTGGATTATGTCCTAACATATTCACGTCATCAGCATAGACAAGCAGCTGATGTAACCCGTTCAATTCCAAATCCTCTCTGTTATCCTGGACTTTCCTAATGGCATACTCTAGAGCAAAGTTAGAAAGAAAAGTTGATGGTGCATCTCATTGCTTTAGCCCGTAGAGAACTGGAAAAACATCCGACAGAAACTGATCTATACGGACTCTGCTATACGTTTCACTAAGACACATTTTAATTAATCGAACAGTCACATCTGTTATATCTAGAAATATTTATACATTTTAAAATATGAAAATGTTGGCACGTTCTCGAAAATCTCGTGCAGAAAGAATTAAAACTCATGACAATCTAACTTACATAATATAGCCTACAATACATAGTACGTATGTACACCGGCGTTCAAAGACACCTGATCCCTACTAATCATTCAAGAAATTAAATTACAACATCGCATACAGAACAAATAATGCTCTACAAAAACATCTCAACACACAACAACAGAAACAAACAAACAAACAAATACAACCACACAAGTGTAAACATACTCAAATGTAACACCTGGAACAACTTCTACATAGGGCAGACAGGCAGATCATTTCAAACACGTTACAAAGAACATATCACAGCCATAACAAAATTACAAATCACTTCCACATATGCAGAACACATCACAAATGCTAACCACATCTACAGAGACATCAACACAGACATGGAAATTCTACATATCCAACCAAAAAGCCAGAAACTAAACACACTAGAACAATATGAAATATGCAGACATATAAAAAACACATCCAAATGAAATTCTCAACGTCACAACTAAATTTCAGAACAGACACACTCTTAGACTTCACATTACACTACACAAACACACCCCCACAGGAAACAAAACAAAAGGCGCCAAGACCAGCAACAACCAGTTCTGAAGAAGGCCAATAATAGGCCAAAATATGTTAACCAGGTACAGTAAAATTTAACACGAGAAAGACATATAATACATATTCCGAAGTGATACAGTGTTAAAAGTTGTGTAATCAAGATGTATAATAATGTTTAATAATTAGTTAAATGTTGCAACAAGAAAAAAATTCTGAGGACATGAACAATTATCAGTTAAAATAATGACACTTATACCCCTTACTTCAGGGCCGAGCATGAGAGCGGCTCCATTTAGTCGGCCAGAGCTGCTCTCGCTCCGCAAGGCACTTCAATTCCAAGCCAGAGCAGAACGCTCACGCAGTGGCGGACTCGCATTACAGCTACCTTCCCTGCATTAATGTAACAAGAGCCACGGTTGTTCTAGTCATTCAGTCTGTCAGTACATAATAGTTTATAAGGATATTACATCAATCCATTGTACAGTACAGAATTTATAACACTCATTAATTTAATGAAATAAACTTCGCTCTAAGCACACACACAAATCATTAGGCTTATTTACATAACTCATACGCACATACTGCAATCTCCTCACCACGGTTCTACGAGACAGGCGTATGGCTTCCACTTCCCCTACTTGCTGTGGACAGAGTTCATCTGCCAATATAATTAAACATCGCTTGATGAATTCACCTTCGTTGAATATTTTCAATTCCTTTGCAATTTCGTGGCAAATTTTGTAGCTAATTCTCATAGCCGATTCACTAAATGCATTATTGTCATCCTGTTAATATATTACTTACATACAAATGGCTTTTAAGGAACCCGAAGGTTCATTGCCGCCCTCACATAAGCCCGCCAGCGGTCCCTATCCTGTGCAAGATTAATCCAGTCTCTATCATCATACCCCACCTCCCTCAAATCCATTTTAATATTATCCTCTCATCTACGTCTCGGCCTCCCTAAAGGTCTTTTTCCCTCCGGTCTCCCAACTAACACTCTATATGCATTTCTGGATTCGCCCATACGTGCTACATGCCCTGCCCATCTCAAACGTCTGGATTTAATGTTCCTAATTATGTCAGGTGAAGAATACAATGCGTGCAGTTCTGTGTTGTGTAACTTTCTCCATTCTCCTGTAACTTCATCCCGCTTAGCCCCAAATATTTTCCTTAGCACCTTATTCTCAAACACTCTGAACCTATGTTCCTCTCTCAGAGTGAGAGTCCAAGTTTCACAACCATACAGAAGAACCGGTAATATAACTGTTTTATAAATTCTAACTTTCAGATTTTTCGACAGCAGACTGGATGATAAGAGCTTCTCAACCGAATAATAACACGCATTTCCCATATTTATTCTGCGTTTAATTTCCTCCCGAGTGTCATTTATATTTGTTACTGTTGCTCCAAGATATTTGAATTTTTCCACCTCTTCGAACGATAAATCTCCAATTTTTATATTTCCATTTCGTACAATATTCTGGTCACGAGACATAATCATATACTTTGTCTTTTCGGGATTTACTTCCAAACCGATCGCTCTACTTGCTTCAAGTAAAATTTCCGTGTTTTCCCTAATCGTTTGTGTATTTTCTCCTAACATATTCACGTCATCCGCATAGACAAGAAGCTGATGTAACCCGTTCAATTCCAAACCCTGCCTGTTATCCTGAACTTTCCTAATGGCATATTCTAGAGCGAAGTTCCTGTTAATATATAATATAATATAATATAATATAATATAATATAATATAATATAATATAATATAATATAATATAATATAATATGATATGATATGATATGATATGATATGATATGATATGATATGATATGATATGATATGATATGATATGATATGATATATGACCATAAATTAATACAACTTAAAGAAAATGTTTCTCAGGTACATTATATTAGAGTATCTATTCGATATTTATATTGCATTATAAGTTATTATAGTACATTTAGTAATATATAATTTTAAATTATACAAGTATTATGATAAATCATAATATAGTATATTACAGTTCATGATACATAATATGATATGTGATAGGCTATATCATGAACTGTAATACACTATACTATGATATATCATAATACTTGTATAATTTAAAATTATATATTACTAAATGTATAATAACTTATAATGTAATGTAAATATCAAATAGATACTCTAATATAATGTACCTGAGAAACATTTTCTTTAAGTTGTATTAATTTATGGCGTTCATTACCAACATATTTGTCATATTCAGTAGCATGTTGTAAAGAATAATGTCGTTGGGTATTGAACTTCTTAATCAGTTGGAATGTTTTATGCCAAATTAAACACTTTACTAATCAACTGCTCTCTACCAAAAGAACTCCTCCTCCCATGATACATTAAAAGCATTGGGAATAGCGGGACGCTTCAGTGTATGAGCGGAAGCTCCGTCTTCAAAGTTAGAGTCACCACTGCACCGACACTGAATGACGGACAGTATGCTTACGTCACAGCGCTCGCAAGACGCGCTCTTTAAAGCACACAGCGCTCATTTCTCAGAATCACGTAATGTGCCCAGTCCTGCCTTACAACCTGTATATTTAACCCCTGTTGACGAAACCGGTCAATAATAGAGCATGCTGGATAAAGTTATAAAAATAAAAAATCATCGTCGACATCATCATCATAATCATCATCGTCAACGCCAGGAAAACCTAGAGTCTGAAATTGAAAATCAAGGGCTTGTTTCATGTCATTATATACAGAGTGATTTATATAGAACTGACACATTTCTTTCATTAATTGTTTCAAAACGAATTGTGCTATCGACAACTTATTATATCTAAAATGTAGAGGAATTTTGGGAGATTATTTACCTCTATAGCAAATGTTGTCCGGCGTTGTCAAATCCGGAGATCTCGGTGGCCACAGGTTCCTGGAAATTATTCGGTCGTCACATAACCGGATAAATGGAACCATGCTTCATCTGTGAACCATGTGATGGACAGTATGGCAGGATTTTGCACGATGAACGTCTGAAACCAACAGCAGAATGTTCTGGAGTTTCGATTCCTTGTCACTAGATGCGCAGATGTTTGTTTTATTCCTGTTGTCGGCAGCTGTTTTCGACATTTTGTGTCAACGTCAAAATGCAGTACACATTAAATCAACGACTCTTCCTTGTGAAGCAATACTGGATTACGAATTCAATTACAGCTACTCAAAGGGCATACCAGAGAGAATTTGGTGTTCGCAATCCTCCCAAAAGAAACACAATACTGGGACTGGTAAACAAATTGGAAACAACTGGATCTCTGGTGAGTGAAAAGGGCAAGCATCGTTCATCTAGGCTTCCCACGGTTGTTGTTGACGTAAGATCACGACTGGAGCAGTCACCCAAAAAATCATTAAGGCGTTTGTCGCAGGAAACAGGGTACACCTACTCAATGTGTCAGAGAGCCTAAAGCCATATAGGGTTACGGTTGTTCATCAACTACAGGAACCAGATAAGGATAAAAGATTGGATTATTGTCGTTGGTTTCAGACGTTCATTGTGCAAAATCCTGCCATATTGTCCATCACATGGTTCACAGATGAAGCATGGTTCCATTTATCCGGTTATGTGACGACCGAATAATTTCCAGGAACCTGTGGCCACCGAGATCTCCGGATTTGACAACGCCGGACAACATTTGCTATAGAGGTAAATAATCTCCCAAAATTCCTCTACATTTTAGGTGTAATAAGTTGTCGCTAGCACAATTCGGTTTGAAACAATTAATGAAAGAAATGTGTCAGTTCTATATAAATCACTCTGTACATTGAAAGGCGAGATTAGCTCTGGCGCGTCTATGATTACTGATACCCTTGCATAAGACACAACCTAAGAGAGCTTAGAGAGCGGATTGGATTATATGCAAATGAGCAAATGAATGAATTACTCACGTTGACAATTTTGCTAGCGCTAACACAGTGCAGGGTCCCCGAGGAGGGTACACAGCATCCCTCCCCGCCCACATGGTGGTATCTGTTGTTGACCGCTTCCGAATACAAGTGGTAGTCCCTAGTCTGCAGCAGCCCTCGTCGGTGCCAGTGATAATAATTGTCTTACAAGGGCTTGTTTATTCCGTGGCGGGGCCAGGTCTGCAGCTCGCTTGCTCTTCTCTGGGTCGTTTCCATGCCAACGGCAAGAGTCTGTTCGTCCCAGGCCGCGATACAGAGGGCGGGGAGAATGTTTTAAGCTGTAATGGATTCTCGCGGAGACGGCCTGTCAGGGAATGAATTCCCGGTCAATGCCTGGGGAATTTTCAGGAAATATAAGCTGTACATTATGCTAGACACGGTACAGCATTCGTTAACAACTTTGTGAATCCGAGCTTCAAGTGTCGGATAATAATATCCTGCTCTAAGTTATTACGATTTTAGACCAGCTTGTAATTCCAATATCTGCTCTGGGATTTCGTGGAAACTGCAGACTAACAAATGAGGACGCACGAAGTCTATTTTCACACGTGATTTAACGTACTTGCTAGAAATTACAGGACAGCCAAAAGTGAGAAATAGTAATTTGTCGAGAGCTACAATTAATTTCACAGGATCAATAATTATTAAATTATTTTGCTTACACTAAGAGTCGCGCCATGAATTGTTTCTAAGACTGTACACTTGGTCTCCTGTGTAATTGAGCTGTTCTTTGCGGGTGTAAAAGGCGCCCGGGGTGTGGTGCTCACATCTTCTCTTTCTCGTGACGAGTTCAACAAAGCATGTAAGGTTTCTCATACTCCATACGGCAGGGATGAGACGATATTAGCTCCCAATCACGGTAGAAGAGCTCGACCTTGATCACGAGCTCATAGCACATCCACTACATAGCGTCGTGACGTAGACACAGGGATGTACATGCACATGCAGCGAATAAAGGCAGCAATTATTACAATAACTTGCGTTACTAAATTTCTGGCTATGTAATAGGGCTAATTACTCAGTTATTTAATATACATGTACATATATAAACAAATCGCTAAGGGAAGGGTTTTTAGGAACAAAAAGAGAAATAGGAAAAGTTAATTGTATGTAAATCATTTTTTTGTTAAAAGGAATTATTTTTTTATGTAAATACTTCACTTCATTGGTTAGGAGGAACTAATAGGGTCTACCTGCTCGACGTGTGCGATCTCTAAGTACTTTTGAGTATTTGTTGAAAAAATAATAATGACAATATTGATTGAAATAGAGTATATTGATTGTGTAATTGTGGAAATGTAGTCCTTACTCTCCAGTCGTGATTATGTAATGAGTTTTTCTTTGAGTGATTTGTGAGATGCACGTAACACGAAAAAACAAATTGATTAAATTAAGATATTGAGAGCCATCGTAATTTTTGGGGTCAATCATTAAAGGGGATATGTATGACTTTTAAAATTTCCACACTTTTCAGCCAAATATTTGTGAAATTTAAACTATATAAACAGATCTATAATAATACTGTATCTGTACAAAATTTGGTGCAATTGGGTCTAATAGTTTTGAAATTATATTTTTAAGTATATTTTATATTGACGTTACTAAAAAAAAGCTCCTTGCATCAAAGTTTTCAAAATGTTTAATTCATATTTGTTCAAAATCTTGAAAATAGTTATTGGAATAAAAGTGAATTAGATTTTTGAGCTTAGTAATAGTATAAGTTAAGGTGCAATCAAAGATAAAATATTATTTCTAAATTAAAGAAGCACGTAGTATAATAAAAGTAAATATCCAGAAACAAGCAACAAATAAAACATCAATAGTACATTTAAAATAAAGAAATAAAATTAATCTAGATACCATCTACTGACCCAAATGTAAATTAATTTACTTTCGAAGTTAATTCCGAAATGAATTTATTTCTCTCTTCTCCTGAATAATGCCTATATTTTCTTTTCATGTTGCGTCTCATAATGCTGTTTTATTTTGCTTTTTTTGCAAGTGATATTTTTTTTACACAACAAACACTGGACTTCATCACCATGTTCGAAGCATAAATATTGTGTCTTCCACCCTTCCTTGAAAGCTTTAAGCGCTTCCGTTCCGTCATGATGCGCTGTGTTCTAAGATCTGTACATCCTTTAGCAATGTTTACACGTAAAAGAGCTCCGCGCGCGCAGCGGGCATAGAAGAGCCCGCGCTCGAAATTACTAGTCACCATCGCAAGACTGCCATACGGCGTCACGGGAAACCTTTGTTTACCTTTCAATCAATAATGATGAAATTCTAGACGTCTTGAACAAAAACAAACACATTAATTTTATAGTTTGATATCCTAATAATAATAATAATAATAATAATAATAATAATAATAATAATAATAATAATAATATTAATAATAATAATAATAATAATAATAATAATAATAATAATAATAATAGGACACTCTACGTCGGTGGTCCTCATTACGCGGCCCGCGGGCCCCATGCGGCTCTAGAACTGATATTAATAGAGCATTCGTTTTTAGCCCCATAACACGACAGACAGCGAATGTTAAGTTAGCTGTACGGAGTATGGATGACGTCACTTGACCTTGCGTACGTACGTATCACATACAAAATAGTTGCGGAGTTGTATGATAGACCGTCCACGTAGAGCACACAGCGAACGTATCGTGTCAATTATCTTCAGTTGTACAAGAGCAGTGCATTTACAATGCCGAAAGCAAAACGTTCTTTACAGGTTCGTTTGAATAAGATTGTGGAGGACTTTGGAAATGAACATATAAAGTCACATGCCGAGTCTGTAATATGTGTTCTGTGTAAGACGCCAATAAAGGAAAGTAAAAGTAAGTACTTGAAACAACATTGTAATTCGAAGAAACATATTTACCACGTAAATTTGTTCACCAGGACAGGCATATGAACAATCGTCCATCTCTACTGACAATCAGGTTAAGGACTCAGAATTTTACAAGATTTATATGAAATGATGGTTAAGTGTAATATACCATTTCATAAGCTCGAAAATAGTTATTTTAAGGACTTTCTGGAAAATATATACACAACGAAAATTACCACGACCTACAACACTTAGCGAACGATATTTACGCTCATGTTATGATTCAGTGCTAAGGGATATCAGAACAGTAGTAGGACAGAAGAAGATCTTTGTTTCGGTCGACGAGACTACAGACAATGCCAGACGTTATGTTGCTAATGTTACTGTCGGTACTCTGCGACCCAAAAACCCAGAAAAACATTCTTGTTAACTACGGAAGTAGTAGATAAAGTTAATCATTCAACAATTAGCAGTGTGTTAGAAGAAAGTATGAATTTTCTTTGGCCACAAAGCACTGTAAGAGAAAATGTAGTGAAGGATGCTGCACCGTACATGATTAATAGGGACCGGATTTTTATGTAATTACATATTATATTCCTTTCGACCTAACCGTATATAAATAACAAACCTTTGCGAATCTTGTAATTACCATTAATATATTAAAATTTGATACTACATATTTTTACATATTTACCTCTAATTACGTATTATGGCTTGGTATTATATAAATCTACATATTTAGGGATTTTATTCATTTTTACTTCTTTAAAAGGAAAAAAAAAAAAAAAAAAAACTTCTGCTGGGGAAGTTTACAATTTGAAATACAAGATTAAAAAATACTTTTTACCTACCCAAGAAAGGATATATATCGGGAGGAAACATAACGTCCTTAGTTCCAGGAAATAATAGAGGCAGTCACCCCATACTGCCCACTGTAAATATGAGTGAACAAAAGGCAACCTTTCTCATACAACTACCTTGAATTGTAAAAATCACTCAGAGAGTAGCGTTGCCTTCGTGCGGTGGAGTGGGACGAGGACAACATGATTTATCCCGAACTATAATTGTTCTGCACACGTCTTAACAAGCCGTTCCCAAGCAATTTGCAACCTTACCCACCATCTTCCTAATCCTTCCAGGGAAAACCCGTGTCAAGTGTGGCATGAGCCGCAATAAAGTAGCCGACTTTTGAAAAGAAGCTGTAAAGGAACAAACTGGATAGATGTTGAAAGATTAAAATAAATAGCTTTTGAGGTTATTGCTCGACCTCTTTACTTTAAATTTAGTAGACCTATATGGAAATGGGATTTTCCTAGCAATTAGAAAGTATCGTTCTCGGCTGGAATAATCCTACCCTTCTGAATGAGACAGGAATGTCACTTTTCAAACAACAGTTTGATAAAAGCCTATAGTTTGAGATTTTAGTAGGTACAGTACTTTGTTTCTTACAGGGAGCAGCTAAAATGCATGTGTCCCACATCTCCTCTTATTTTCTCCTAATACAGTAAAGCGAAACAGTGGTTGCAGTATTGTTGTGTCATTCATTTCACTCAGTTCCCTAGTTTTAGTCCTTACAGTATAAAGTGCAAGTGAGTTTATCTACTGCTTTTAACTAACTAAAATAGCCCCTCTATCTTCAACCCTAACGACAAAAATAAAATCATGGATTGCGATGGACAAAGCTTTCACTACAGATGGAAAAATAGTAATGTGTCAAGTGTGTGGTAAAAAAGTCGGGTGCTCTATGAAATCACAACTCAACTGGAGAGTCGTACCTATTCTATACCTGCCAGGTATTGATATTAATTATTTTCATGATTTTACATATTTTGGTACATATTCAGTTTATATTTCTTACATAAATATGTACATATTTCACACCTTGATATTACATAAAAATCCGGTCCCTAATTATTAATATGCTACAGGTACAGTTTTCACAAATTTTTTAATAGTATTACTCAGTTATCAACGCTCATAATACATACATAAGTTTTACAGGCAGGAACACAGGGAAGTAGGACGTTATTTTCCATGCGTTCATAGTTCCGGCAATAGAAAGAGAAAGAATTTTATATTGGCCGTAACTCTGGGACTGTTCTGGACTCACTCAGCTTTATATATTTGGCAATAAAGAGGCCGAGTTGGAAGTGTCTTGAAGATTCATGCTGATCTTTTTACACTCTAAAATGTTTGAAGAAGTTTCGGATTTGAGGTATATTTCAAAACTTGGAATTATTCCCTTGCAGAAAGAACTTATGGAATAACAGGTCTACACAGTACGATCTAAAAGAGTTTTTGTACGAAAAAGGGAAGCGAGAAGATAATTTTAATTAGTTTTGTGTAAATTCTGATCTATCTTTTAACTTAATATTAATTAGCTTTATTCTCTGAACCATGACTCTTACCTCTGTTCAAATAGACTATTAGACATTACGTGTTAAGATTTTTAGAATCTCTTTAAATATCTTCAAAATATTTTTGGACGTTTTGGATGATGTAATTCTTTGGGAAAAGCAGTACATGTATGGCAGAACACCGGTTCACTTTCATTTGAACATTCGAGAGTTCATACGCACAAGCTTCCACAACAGGTGTATCAGCTATAGCTTACCAACACCATGGCCTCCCAAGTCTTCCGATTTCAATCCTATTATTTTTTTGTTTTGGGGATAATTGAAATGTTTTGTGTATTCCAGCCCTGTTGATAATATTAACGAACTTCGAAAAGCGACTTCCTCCAGTGGAAATTTGCTATGCCAACATCTCTGAGGGATGACATTGTGACAACTGTTTTTAAAAAATCCTGTCAAATCCTAATTCATGACATGGTGCCCTTTTCTTTGTTTCTTGTCTTTTTAAATTTAAATATATATGTTTACATATGTATATTGATTTTTTTGAGGATATACTGAGTCCGTGAGGGCTACCCTCAATGGAGAGCAGTTTGTAATTAATTAATTTCGGATGTTATGTTATCCCAGAGCATCTGTACTGACGTAACATAATTAAACTACATAGATTTCGGAAAATATTGGTTTCCAGTCCTACGTTTATTATGTATGACTTTCGTCTTTTTCATTGTACTCTACTCATCCTTGGAGTTTGTACATATAATTGGAAAGAGTTACGCAATAATAGACCAACTGACAATTTGAAAAAAAAAATGAGATATTTGCACATATCTGTTGATGGCAGGCAAATTGAAGGGTTCAGTGCCATAGTGGGCCAAGCGCCATTTATTAAAAACAGAGAAAGCAAGGTTTAAAATTAAGTGAATACCATAGTTTAATGAAGATTGATATGTCGCATAGTTTTAATATGCATACTTTATGCTGCTCCTATGGCGCTACAGCCCAATTTGAGCCTTGGCCTCGTCAATGCGTCTCTTCCAATATTCTCTTTCTCTGGCCTTCGTTTTCCATGCCCTTTTCCCTAGAATATTCACGGCGTCGTTTCTGACTTCATCCTCCCATCTTTTCCTGGGCTTTCCAACTATTCTTTTCCCACGCATTTGTTGGGTGAAGGACTTCTTGCTATCCGCTTCTCATCCATTCTCACTACATGTCCTGCCCACTGTAATCTTCTAAATTTAATAAATCTGGATACTTCCATATCTTTATATAACTGATATAACTCAGAATTTTAGCTTATTCTCCATCCTTTCTCATCTTGGACTGGGCCAAAAATCCGTCTTAAAATCCTTCTCTGGAAGCTGTTCAATCTTTCCTCCGCCTTACTTTGCATGGTCCATGTCTCACAACCACAGCACAATAATGGTCTTATTGTTTTATACAGGATGCGTCAGAAAGAACGGATGGATTTCACATGGCAAGAAAATTGTAAAGATTCATCAAATCAAAAATTTATTGTTATCAACATATTCACCAATACATGCAGTTTATTTATGAAAACAACATTATCCATATGATGTCCATGGCTTTCAATACAGGCATCGAGGCGTTTTCTGATGTTCGCCATCACTTTCACAGTCATAGCTGGTGCAATTGCCACGATTTCTTCACGAATCGCTGTCTTCAGTTCGTTCAGTGTATGTGATCGATGTTTACAAACTTACGCCTTCAAATGGTCCCAAAGAAAGAAGTCGCAGGGCGTGAGATCTTACCGTAGCCTCGGACAATCTCAGTGCAATAGAATTTCGTCTAGGTGATTTCTTCTTTAATGTTGAACCTGTGATACGAAATGAAGCCACCCACCGCAAAATTGTATTCCGAGTTGGAATCCTAGCGTGACATCCGATGTCGAAATGAGTCCTGAGTGGCGATCACAGACTCTTCATTTTTCAAAAATGTCTCTACGATGAAAGATTAGATTAGATTAGATTTATTTATTTAACCTGGTAGAGATAAGGCCGTCAGGCCTTCTCTGCCCCTCTACCAGGGGATTACAACTATAACATGAACAATAAGATTACAATTAATATTAAATTTACAATTACAATTACAATAAAAATTAAAGTACGACAAGAATACCTGATTAATGAAAGCTAGACATTTTATCATAGAAGTTAAGAACAAAGAATATTTTTGTATTTACTAAATTACAAATTAAACCTACAATAACAAAATTCTATAGTGATGAAATTACCGGATATTGAGATATTTTGTGGTAGATTAAAAGAACTATTTACAAGAAACCATGTCTGAACGAGTCTCAATTACTGATCAAGTGCCTAGTAAGTTTGCGTTTGAATTGAATTTTATTTCGACAGTCCCTGATGCTAGCAGGTAACGAATTCCAGAGTCTTGGCAGGGCTATTGTGAAAGAGGATGAGTATGAGGAGGTACGATGGGATGGTATTGTTAGTATTGTTTCATGGAGAGAGCGTGTGTTCAGATTGTGGTGGGAAGAAAGGTAAGTGAAGCGAGACGACAGGTACGAAGGAATAGAAGAGTTTAAGATTTCGAAGAGAAAGAGAAGTGAATGTAAATTTCTTTTCTTATCTAGTTTAAGCCAACCTATTGCTTCCAGGGATGGGGTAATATGATCATATTTACGAACATTGCTTACAAAACGTACACACAAATTATGAGCACGTTGAAGTTTCGTTTTGTTGTCGCTGGAAAGGTCAGTCAGTAAAATGTCAGCATAGTCAAAATAGGGAAATACAAGGGTCTGCACAAGGGACTTTTTTAAGCAAGAGGGAAGATGAACATTTATCCTTTTTAGCACATGAATAATAGAATATACTTTTCTGCAGGTTTCTGTGATTTGCATGTCCCAGTTGAGATTATTATCCATGTGAATGCCAAGATTTTTTACCGGAGAACTGAAAGGGATATGCACTGTACTTACTTTAACGGGGGAAATGTCGAGGTGCTTTACAGCGTCGGTTTGCCGTTTGTGTCCTAATATGATTGCTTGTGTCTTTCCAGGATTGATATTAAGATGGAATTTCTTTGTCCATGTCACAATCGAGTCAATGTCTTTGTTCAATTTATCTATAGCGTCATTTATTCGATCTAAGCGGGAAGAGATGTAGCATTGAAGGTCGTCAGCATACAAGTGATAGTTACAATGCCTTACATGAGATGTAATATCACGGACATATATTGTGAAGCACGTTGTACACCAGACCAACACCATATTCTCAACTGAAACTGCATTCTATGGCTGACCCAACAGTCGTGGTCCCCCTCACTATATCTCTCTCCTCGTTGCGTATCGATAGTTTGAAATCCATCCGTTCTTTCTGACGCACCCTTTACAATCGTATTTTGTTATTCCTATGTATTGTTTGGGATTTCAATAAGTCGATCATCGAAAAATAGGCTTTGTTAGCCCGTAATATTCTTTCTTTTATCTCCACTAATTCATCATTCTCCTTGTTTACTATGGAACCCAAATAGTTAAAGTTTTCTACTATTTCAATATCAGTATTATTGAGTTGGATAACTTTATTTTGTACTGATTTGTTAGTTTGAAGAACTGTTTTCGTCTTATTTGTATTAATACATAATCCTATCTCTGCCTTCTTCCCATCTAATTCTGTAAAAACGTCTTCTATCGCCTTTTTTTAACCTGTTTACAATTTGAAATACACAGATTAAAAAATACTTTTTATCTACCCAAGAAAGGATATATTTCGGGACTAAACATAACGTCCTTAGTTCCAAGAAATAATAGGGGCACTCACCCCATACTGCCCACTGTAAATATGAGTGAACAAAAGGCAACCTTTCTCATACAACTACCTTGAATTGTAAAAATCACTCAGAGAGTAGCGTTGCCTTCGTGCGGTGGAGTGGGACGAGGACAACATGATTTATCCCGAACTATAATTGTTCTGCACACGTCTTAACAAGCCGTTCCCAAGCAATTTGCAACCTTACCCACCATCTTCCTAATCCTTCCAGGGAAAACCCGTGTCAAGTGTGGCATGAGCCGCAATAAAGTAGCCGACTTTTGAAAAGAATCTGGAGTAAAGGAACAAACTGGAAAGATGTTGAAAAATGAAAATAAATAGCTTTGCAGGTTATTGCTTGACCTCTTTACTTTAAATTTAGTAGACCTATACGGAATGCCAATATCATCAGCATAACCTATCAGTTGTACTGATTTACATACTACCGTTGAGTGTGTTTGTATTTCCATTCGCCTAATTACATATTCCAAGGCTAAATTAAATAAAACTGGAGCCAGCCCATCCCCCTGTTTCAATCCATTCCTTACAGTTACTTCTTCTCTTAACTCATTCTGAATTTTAACTTGTGCTATGGTGTTTTTCATGGTAGTTTTCATTAATCTTATTAATTTTGATGGAATATTATATGAAATCAGTGCTGCGCACAACTTTTTCCTCACTATGCAATCATAAGCTTGTCTAAAATCGATAAATACTTCATAAAGGTCTATACCATTGCATAATTTATATTACTTGCTATATGTTTCATTAAATTATAATAATAACTTAATTTTAACTCTTCTTTTCTTCGCTTGGCGTTTGACCCACTATGGCTCTGAATCCTTCAATTTTACTCGGAAAAAAATCAAGAATGCGATATCTGAATTTTGATGCTATTTATAAGTAACAATTAGTTTATTGCATAAAATTCATTTATTTATTTTGCTTTGAAATATTAATTCAACTCCTAGTCTCTTATTAAAAATCGGTTAGCCTTTTTTTGGTATTATTTATGCTATTTTTTATACTAGTATGAATGTTATAATACTTCTTGCATTAAATGTTTTATATAAAAAACAGATTTATTTCAATGGCCAATATCTCGAAACAGGTTTTTGGCGCTTGGATGACTATTGCTAATCACCGTCCAATTCTGAAACACCCGGTATATTTATTGTAGCAACTTTTAATTCAGGAAGTATGTTGAATAGAAAGCCAGTCGACGTGAATCGTTAATTCAGACGACAACCACAACCAGATTAAAGGAATTAGATGTGCACAATCCGACAGTTCTTCCTTGCGTGGACCAACATTTCCTTTCCGTGTTCACGGAGCTTCCTCTCCTACGTTAAGCTTACATTACAAACAGGCAGGATTCATTTACCTGGCTATATCACGACAGCTACTTTCATACAGGCTGATGTGGTGTAACTGTCACGCAGACCCAAGTTTTGATTACTGGTAATAAGTTTAATTCTCTTTGTCCCTCTAAATATGTCTTCTTTAATCGTTTTAACGATGACGTATCAAGTATTCGGTTATCCAGCGTCGTTAGAACTGATGATTAGAATATGCTTTTCTTATATTCCATAGATCTTTTTATCAGCGTTGTAGCTTTGATATATATAAATTTAATTTGTACCCACTAGCTAGCTAGTTAAATAAATAAATAAATAAATACTTGATTTTTTTTCGGGATAAGTCAAGAACTAATACATTTTATGAGTTTATGACTTATTTCCGGTTTCTTATGGTTGTTGGCATGTTCGTTTGTACATCTAGTAAATAAACAGATATTGGTCCTTTCTATTCAGTAATTGTCATAACAGTTCAAAGTGAGATGTACCCAATGAACAAACAAGGTTTTGGTTTTCAGTATTTAAAAGAAAAGTTTACCAGTTTGCGTAAAGGCAAATTAAAAGAGGGCATTTTCATCGGTCAGTTATGGCTGACTTTATGTTTGAGATAAAATTTCCGTTATGCTACAGAAAAAAATGGTATGGCGCGCTTTCAAAGATGTTTACTCAAATTTCCTTGGAAATTCTAAGGCAGACAACAACATCGAACTTGTGGAAACCATGTTAGGTGCATATGAGAAAATGGGGTATAATATCTTTCAAAATACACTTTTTACATTCTCATTTGAATTTCTTTCCTCCTAACCTTGGAGCGGTAAGCGACCAGCATGGGGAAAGATTTCATCAAGAAATATCTGAAATGGAAAGGCGATATAAAGGAAGATCATTCAAAATGCTTGCAGACTATTTTGGTTCCTTGTAAAAGACAATACCGGGTCTAGTTATAAACAGAAGTCATCCAGAAAATCTTTTTCAATGTTAAGTTCGAATTCCAAGATTTTTCTCAATATACACATTAAATATTTTTATGCTCGACCATG
The DNA here is from genome assembly GCF_040183065.1 of Periplaneta americana. Classification (NCBI taxonomy): domain Eukaryota; kingdom Metazoa; phylum Arthropoda; class Insecta; order Blattodea; family Blattidae; genus Periplaneta; species Periplaneta americana. Next base: position 16,514,204 of record NC_091130.1, read on the forward strand.
CCGAAATGTAGTAATTATACACCTGGTAGCAGCCCTTTAATGGACCTCATTAAAGTACATCTATTAATTAAAGTTCAGGTGTTCCACCAATCAGAAAATACCATTGTAGCAATATAAAAGCGCTACTATCGATTATTCTCGGATATGCAATCGAAAGACAACAATAAATCAATAAATAACCTATATTTGAAATAAAGTCAGTTCTGTTACTATAATAATTAGCGTTAATTGTAAATAATATTCAAATAAATTCAATTTGTCATCTCGTTTTTCAATGTCAAGGTCAATGTCGACATCTGTTTCTCGGAAAAAATCAATACTTTCGCGTCTGCGCACATCTCACAATTTACGAGGTATTGCACAAGGTCAGTTCCGCTCCTCAGTCAGATAAGAATAACATGAATACTTATGAATAATTTCAAGTTAGAAATATGGTCGAGCATAAAAAGTCGTATGAAACTTGCCTATAATGGTAATTAAGACGCTCGTATGAAAATTATGGCACTATCTTAATTACTACCATTATAGGCTCGTTGCTTAATGTACTATTATTGTTGTGTTTTTTATGTTTTAAAATATGTCATTTCAGTTTTGTATCCAGTGCATATTTTTCAAGTATTATGAGGCATTTTGAATCCCTAGTCCGTTGTAATTTTGTCAGTAGCAGTGAAAAATAAAAAAAGAAGAAGAATTTTTTCTTTAAAAGAATTCAATTCATTTTCCCCGGAAAATGGTACATGATGGAGCAATTTGGATTTTAAATTCAGATTTAGGGCACAGATATTAGTAACATTTATTTTATTTATTTATTTATTTATTTATTTATTTATTTATTTATTCTGGTGTAGTTAAGGCCATCAGGCCTTCTCTTCCACAACACCAGGCATACAAATACAATAATAGAAATAAACAGAGAAAAAAATACACTATATACAAAATAAAGCCACACAAAAATAAAGAGAGAGAGAGAGAGAAAAAAACACTATAAACAAAGTAAAGCCACACAAAATATACACAGGTTGCAGTCACACAAACTTTAAATGAGTGATTAAGTATCATAATTAATTGTATCCTAACTAATTAACCAACATAAACAAGAAACTTACAATTTTAATCTAGATTAAAAAAGAAAAAGAAAGAAGAAAACACAAATCAATACTTCTAGGAAACCTAAAAACATTAACTGAGACAAATTTTTCCAATTTAATTTTGAATTGTGATAAAGTCCGGCAGTCCCTGACGTCATTAGGTAACGAATTCCAGAGGCGAGGTATTTCTACGGTATAGGAAGATGAGTTTAAAGACGTTCTATGATGAGGGATAGAAAGAAGTCGGAGCAAGACAAAAGTAAAATTTGTTCGTGTTATCGTACAAAACGATAATACTGACCTAAACTTTCATCAGCAATTTGAACTCCGGCCTTTGGAATGAAAAGCGAACGTTCAAATCATTCGACGTACGTAGCCGTTTATCGAGACAAATTAAAACAAAAAGAAATTGCCAGCTGAAGTCAAGTAAATAGCTGTGAGTGAAATCGACACAAACAATACCGCGAGAGCAGTTGAAAATAAATCAAAGTGCGCCCGTAAACTTGTCAGGTCAAAGACAGATCGGGGAGTCATTACAAACTTGGAGTTGTAGTCTGCAACTTGTGATGCTGTGAGCTTTGTTCTTCGCAGGAATAACTTTTCCTTCGCTTGCAGAGGGGAATTACGGGCAGTCAAACCAAGGGGTTTCAACATAATTCGCACGTCTCGACCCCACTCTAGTGAACTGCGATGACATCAAGTGGCCCCGGGGCCTCCCTGCAGAACAAAGTGTTTTCTGCCACTCTTCTTTTCTCCGACAATTAGGATTCACAGCAAAACAGTAACGACAGAGTCAAAACAGCTTTCACAGTTCGTCACGAAATGATAAGTATAAAACTTCGTTTTCAGACTATTTTCTTCGAACTTGCTACAGCTCTCATGAATAACTTTGGGTTTCATTCTGGAAATATTACCCAGTCTGACGTAGAAATGAAGGGTTCAGAGCCATAGTGGGCCAAACGTCATTTATTAAAAACTGAGAAATCAAGGGTTAAAGTTAAGTGAATACCATAGTTCAGTGACCGGCATGTTCCGTGCTCTGTGACGTCATACGACGTAGCCGCCTTGCTCTTTGCTCGGTAATCTGTGCATACTGAGCACAGCGTGGAGAGAAGGTTCAACTGAACAGTGGTGGTGCGGGTCTATGCACTGACAGAGCGCGATCCATTCTTCTGAGATAGTATGGGAACAGCACAATTACAATACATTTGTACGAAAACAAAACTGTACATCCGTGATAAATCAATGTAACAAAATATTTTGGTTTGTAATCATATTTAATGTATTTACAATAATATGAAACTCATAATACAGCCACTTGCAGATGCGTTTGCATATATAAATGAAATTCCGAAACTGCTATAAACATACAAACATATAAATAAATACTTTAAGCAGTACTGCAACACTATCTACTCGGAAACTTAACAACAGTGTTTTTAACACACATTTTTCTACATAATATACAGATTACACTATATAGGCCCTATCTTGGTGAGTAGTATGCAAAGTATATTTCAACTTTTGAAACACACCATCACTTTGTGTAACTACCGTGCCCAAGCTAAACGCTTTGTGGAGATTTTTTTCCTCTTTTCTCGCGTACTAATTTTGCAAAATTTGGAGTAATAGCCCGGCTAACACACAAGCGAAGAATATGTTTCAAGTTCAGATCAGACAGGTGGTTTTTATGTTGTGGTTTGCAGATCTTCATACAGAAAAGAACTGTTCACATACATACGTAGATCCGAATATGCTCAACATCCTAGCAGCAAATCTATGCAATCGAGGGAATCTTGCCTGGGTAAATCTTCTATAAAATGTAGATAGATCCTTTTGTTTTCAACAGTCCCGTTCTACTGCTGCACTGACGCCACTGCGCTGGTGTGTGCTAACATTAATACGACTCAACTGCTCGCTCTCCCAAGCTCTTGCGATCTGACTGGCTCTTACGTCACAACTGCAGCATCTGCCGGCCACTGCCATAGTTGAATGAAGATTGACATATTATTTAGTTTTAATGTGTATACTTTATATTACTTGCTGTATGTTTCCATTGAATTATGGCAGCGATGTCAAGGTCAAAGCACGTACTTGACTCTGCGTGCGATCAAGCGCTGACTCGTTGCAATGAATCTATTCAGCAAGCAGCAGCGGTGAACAAGAAGGGGTGCGCAAAATGAGCTCTATTGGCCTCTACTGCCAGGTGAATGAAACTGCTTCTATTAAGCAGTCGATAACATGTCATAATCATAAAAGACAACAAGAAATCAAAGCATGTTTTGCGGCAGGTGCCTCAGTAATAAATACAATTAATTATAAAATAGTACAATAAATAATAAACTTAGAGTAGCCTTAACTTACACAGTTGCAGATAATGATTAGTATCTAATTAATTGTTTATGATTAGGCCTATGTAATTATGGTAATTATGCAATTATTAGTACATAAACATTGCTGTTGTGTTTCAAATTAATATAAAAGTAAATAAATCATATAACAACCCGGCCAGGAAAAATTTTTCCTTGAAATTATTCAAACCTGCTTTACAGGGAGCTACTACCTGAAAGCCAGATTTGTATAAATCATATAACATTCTGCACCTGTAAAAATTAAATAATAGGCTTACAACAAATAATAAAAATTATTATCTTTAACTTATGCAGTTTAGATAATGAGGCCTATCTAATTAATTGTTATATAATCATGCACTTATTCTTTTCCTTCTCCTCCTTCTATTATTATTATTATTATTATTATTATTATTATTATTATTATTATTATTATTAGATAAAATATAAAAATTGGAGATTTATCCTTCGAAGAGGTGGAAAAATTCAAATATCTTGGAGCAACAGTAACAAATATAAATGACACTCGGGAGGAAATTAAACGCAGAATAAATATGGGAAATGCGTGTTATTATTCGGTTGAGAAGCTCTTATCATCCAGTCTGCTGTCGAAAAATCTGAAAGTTAGAATTTATAAAACAGTTATATTACCGGTTCTTCTGTATGGTTGTGAAACTTGGACTCTCACTCTGAGAGAGGAACATAGGTTCAGGGTGTTTGAGAATAAGGTGCTAAGGAAAATATTTGGGGCTAAGCGGGATGAAGTTACAGGAGAATGGAGAAAGTTACACAACACAGAACTGCACGCATTGTATTCTTCACCTGACATAATTAGGAACATTAAATCCAGACGTTTGAGATGGGCAGGGCATGTAGCACGTATGGGCGAATCCAGAAATGCATATAGAGTGTTAGTTGGGAGACCGGAGGGAAAAAGACCTTTAGGGAGGCCGAGACGTAGATGGGAGGATAATATTAAAATGGATCTGAGGGAGGTGGGGTATGATGATAGAGACTGGATTAATCTTGCACAGGATAGGGACCGCTGGCGGGCTTATGTGAGGGCGGCAATGAACCTTCGGGTTCCTTAAAAGCCATTTGTAAGTAAGTAAGTATTATTAGATAACGTGTTACACTCACACAAAAAGTCAACAAAAAATCAAAGCATGTTTTGCGGCAGATATCTCTCTAATAAATAAAATTAATTATAAAATACTTCAATAAACGACATATCTAGACTTTCCTTAACTTATACAATTTGAGGTAATAATTATTAGGTCTATATAATATATTATCATAATTATCTAATAATGTAATTATTAGTACATAAGCCTGCTTCTCTGTTTTAAACTTAGACAAATGTAAAAGAAATCGTAAGACATTCTATAGACTATTTCTAAAAATTATTTAATAGGCTTAAAATAAATAAACATATATTCTGTTTAACATAAAGTCTATCTCATTAATTGGTCTGTAATTGTTATACTGTTTATGTAGGCCTACATAACACTTATAGAAATAATTTAGATTCCTTACTTCTCGTCTAATTCAGAATCGCTCTTCCTGCTTTTAGCCAACACCCATATTCTTAGTATGTCCGGCGAAATGTTGTTTCCTGCAGCAATACTTAGCATTGTCCGCATATTATCACCTGATAATCCTGATCTCAATCTTGGTTTTGTGATGTTCATGAGAGAGAAAAATTGCTCACATACATACGTACTGGAAATTTAGAAATCATTTGCACCGCAAATTTTCGTACCCCTGGATATAGTTCGGGATTTAAAGCTTTGTAAAATCTGAGATCTTGATATTTCAAGACTTCAGTCAGCCTGAAACTTTACTGTACGACTTCTTTCGCTCCATCGTCAATGTGTAATGTACAACCCTTGTGTTCACCAGTGACTTACACAGGGACATCATTTTATTTTTACTAACATTTTTAATATTAACCTGTCTATACCTTTAGAGAACCGGAAACACCGCATGCTCCCTCTCCAAGACTGGAGTTCGATGATACTGGCGTAAAACACAAATCACTCTACTAGGTATAGGAAGGAAGAAAAGTAGTTCATCCATTTACGTAAACTAGGAAATATCGCGATTTTGAGTTCGATAATTATTTTCATTAGGTTTTTATTTCATCAAAATGCAGTACTGTATTAAGAATAAGTGTTTTTACTCACGAAGTGAGTTATCCATGCGAACGTATTCATTATGCGGTGTACTTCTTCAGTAGGTTATTTTACGACGCTATATCAACATCTCAGGTTATTTAGCGTCTGAATGAGGTGAACGTGATAGTGCAGGTGAAATGAGTCCGGGGTCCAGCACCGAAAGTTACCCAGCATTTGCTCAAATTGGGTTGAGGGAAAACCCCGGAAAAAAACCTCAACCAGGTAAGTTGTCCCGACCGGGATTCGAACTCGGGCCACCTGGTTTCGCGGCCAGACACGCTAACCGTTACTCCACAGGTGTGGACTATGCGGTGTATATTATACTGTCTACAGCACATTAGCGTACAATATAGAGAAAGAAGTTAAATTGAAAAATAATCATAATATGAATATTTAAACACAATTTTGAAAATGGTGGCCGTTCATTTCGATACAGGCTTCAGTTCTTTTGTGCATATTATCGCACTATAGACTATTGCATCTAATTCCAATTGCCAGTTTCGTCCTTCGTACTAGTAACTCATATTGAAATAATTCTGTACCTAATCTACGTACTGTGAATTCAATCTTCACTTCTGCCCGACCCGAAAATATAAAATTACTCAGACATGCTATCTACTGTCCGTCCAAGTGGTTATGCCGCAGGATTGTAGAAAGGGAGTAAATCACGTGACAGTTAATTACTTAACGAGGCCCTTTTATTTAAGTTAAATTAAACAGCTGTATAATATTACGTAAACGTCCAATTCCTAAGAGAAATTAATGTTTTCAGAAAAGAGCTAAGACAGCCCAGCTTTTACAGAGGGGCGAGCAGAAGCAGGTGGGGGAAATCGGGATGCGACGTAGGCAAACGGACAGTACCTGTGCGAAAATATGATTCAATATTGAAAGCTCTTTCGTCACTGGAAAACGCGAGCATATTTCTGGAACGTACTATACCCAGTAACTCAGTACTGCTTACTATCTGCGGTCTTGGTTCTGTGTGGAGTTGGAACTTCCTTAGTAGAAGGGGTGGGAGTGAAGTACATTAAAAAACTCAGGTACAATAAACATTGAAGTAAAAATAAAATGATGTCCCTGTACCTGCGTGCCCTACGTGCTCTGGACAGCGCATAGGGCAGTGAGGCACGCCTGCGCTCTCGTTGGCATCACTGAATTATGGCAATCACTTAATTTTAACACTTGTTTTATACGGTTTTAGTAAATGGTGCTTGGCCCACTATGGCTCTGAACCCTTCAAATAAAGTAAGTTATATGAGAGTTTTCTTTACTTTTGAAGAAGAGCCTTTTTCGTGCTATACTTCCGGTATGGATACGATTTTGTTTAGGAAAGAAACACAGCTTGTCAAAACAAATAACCTAAACTTGTTATACATGTACATTTACTTACCACGTCTATTAACACTTTATTTGTAGTTTTCAGTGACTATGAATAGAGTCATTACGTGTATTTTAACCAACACATAAAATAAAATAAAATAAAATAAAATAAAAAAGTCTAATATTTCATTTGTAAAATTTGAGGAATTTGAAAGTAGATCAACCAGATATGTTTTAGATTATGAATTTCAACACTTCTTTCTCCATGTTTCTTACTTACTGGCTTTTAAGGAACCCGAAGGTTCATTGCCGCCCTCACATAAGCCCGCCATTGGTCCCTATCCTGAGCAAGACCAATCTAGTCTCTATCATCATGTCCCACCTCCCCAAATCTATTTTAATATTATCTTTCCATCTACGTCTCGATCTCCCCAAATGTCTTTTTCCCTCCGGTCTCCCAACTAACATTCTATATGCATTTCTGGATTCGCCCATACGTGCTACATGCCCTGCCCAACTCAAATGTCTGGATTTAATGTTCCTAATTATGTCAGGTGAAGAATACAATGCGTGCAGTTCTGTGTTGTATAACTTTCTCCATTCTCCTGTAACTTCATCCCTCTTAGCTCCAAATATTTTTCTAAGCGCCTTATTCTCAAACACCCTTAACCTATGTTCCTCTCTCTTGTTACGAAATTTTTTTCTCCATGTTAATATGTATAATTAATAAGTCTTTCGCTAGCTTTATTTTCTTGGTGAGGACAATCTGAGTTTCTCTATTATATTAACATCAGACAGTTGATTAAAACTCGTTCCAAGGCGAAGGAATTTAAATGGTTTTATTTGTAGAATGGTTTCCTCTCAAAGTCAAGTAAAGTTATGGTTCCCGTGTCATAGATTAACAGCTCGTGGTAGAAATTTGTCCTTATTAAAGACTCAAGAAAAAAATATATCGGATTCCGTATTTCAGTTCCACGTTGAATTTCGATACTGAATAATCTCTGCAGATAAAATCGATGTTAAACAAATTATTACTACTACTCATTCATTCAATTATAATCCACTACTACTCAATGCCATTCGATTTCACCTCAGACTATTCTATTCCATTCCATATTTCTTCCCCAGACTGTTCCAGTATAATCTGTTTTCGTTACAGTGCAATCTATTCTATGCATTACATTCAGGTGTAATGTATTTTATTACATTACATTTGTACTGGTCTATTGCATTCCATTTTACTTAATTCCAGTCTACTGCATTCCATTAAAATACATTACATTCCGATCAACTGCATTTCATTTCATTCCGTTTTGCTGCATTCCATTGCAATACATTCCATTGCGATAAATTGCATTTCAATTCTTTTCATTCCAGTCTACTGTATTCCACTAAAATACATTTCATTCCGATAAATTGCATTTCATTTCATTCCAGTCTACTGCATTTCACTAAAATACATTCCATTCCGATCAATTGCATTTCATTTCATTTCATTCCAGTCTACTGTATTCCACTAAAATACATTTCATTCCGATAAATTGCATTTCATTTCATTCCAGTCTACTGCATTTCACTAAAATACATTCCATTCCGATCAATTGCATTTAATTTCATTTCATTCCAGTCTACTGTATTCCACTAAAATACATTTCATTCCGATAAATTGCATTTCATTTCATTTCATTCCAGTCTACTGTATTCCACTAAAATACATTTCATTCCGATCAATTGCATTTCATTTCATTTCATTCCAGTCTACTGTATTCCACTAAAATACATTTCATTCCGATAAATTGCATTTCATTTCATTCCAGTCTACTGCATTTCACTAAAATACATTCCATTCCGATTAATTGCATTTCATTTCATTCCAGTCTACTGCATTTCACTAAAATACATTCCATTCCGATCAATTGCATTTAATTTCATTTCATTCCAGTCTACTGTATTCCACTAAAATACATTTCATTCTGATCAGTTGCATTTCATTTCATTTCATTCCAGTCTACTGTATTCCACTAAAATACATTTCATTCCGGTCAATTGCATTTCATTACATTTCATTCCAGTCTACTGCATTCCATTAAAATACATTTCATTCCGATCAACTGCATTTCATTTCATTCCGTTTTGCTGCATTCCATTGCAATACATTCCATTGCGATAAATTGCATTTCATTTCATTTCATTCCAGTCTACTGTGTTCCACTAAAATACATTCCATTCCGATCACTTGCATTTCATTTCATTCCAGTCTACTGCATTCCATTCCGATCAACTGCATTTCATTTCATTCCGTTTTGCTGCATTCCATTGCAATACATTCCATTGCGATAAATTTCATTTCATTTCATTTCATTCCAGTCTACTGTATTCCTCTACACTACATTCCTTCCGGCTACTGAATTCCACTGCATTTCATTCCATTTCCGTCTATGTATTCATTACATTACATCACATCGGGTCTACTGCATTTCATATATTTTAATTCCTGTCTCCTACATTCCACTCCTCTGTCTGTATAACATGCTATCAAGAATTACGTTCCTATGCGATCCGTCTTCAATCGCGTGCCACAGGGTGCGTGCTAAAATTCTGCGGTTGCTCGAAGATTTCCATGACATGAGGGCGCTAGTCCGTTAAGGAGGTTACCTGCTTCACCCTGGGGGTTAAGAGAACTTTTTGATCGCCAGCATCCTCGATCTTGCGGGTGTCTGCTCTAAATTAATGATATGGGATCAACTGGAGCACGGGATTGCGGGGAGAAGGAGGCGGTCTCACGCTGCCTGCCTAATCACAAGTTCAATAAAGTCTAGTGCACCTGCTATCTAAATCGATCGTTAAGGATTATGGCTGTATGCGACGGCTGGATTTTTATAGCCGTCTAAGGCCATTCCTAATGTCATGTTTTACTGTGTGTATGATGACAGTGCGATCATTTATGCGTCCAGTTACACCGGCTACAATTTAAGATGATCAATTCTATTAGTTTCAGTGTAAGCTGATATCACACTGTTGGTTCAGAACCAGCATGTTAGTCTTTTAAGCAGCACGGGTTCGATCCCCAGCCACATCGTGATAAAATTTATAGTGAAAAAACAGACGTTGCAGGTTTTCTCGGGATACTCCCGTTTCCCTTCTTGATTTCACCAGCATTCTCCACCTCGCTCTCATTTCATCTATCATCTGCAACAATTAAAATAGACTGATGTGAAGTCTCGGGGACAGTACGGGTTTCCGATGTTGTTACAGGAAGAACTCAGGGGCTCTGAGATTCATCTGACTACGCTTTTTGGCATGGAACCTGGCACTGTCAGGATAGTCCACTTGATAACATCGGATTCACGAATGCCAGCGAGCCAACCTGTCGGACTGGAACAATCATCGCATATACGCCTACAGAGCGCACAATGAAAAATATATATATATGTTTTTAATTTTTCTCTAATGGTACGCAGTAAAGCATTACACGTTGAAATAAATTGTGTATGTTACATGAATTATTATAACACTAAATATGAATATTTCAATTTTTAACAGTACATACTGGGAACGAGTAGTAATAGCTGTAGCAGTAGCAGTAGCAGTAGCAGTAGTAGTAGTAGCAGTAGTAGTAGCAGTAGTAGTAGTAGCAGTAGTAATATCAGTAGTAGCAGTAGTAGTAGTAGTAGCAGTAGTAATAGCAGTAGTAGCAATAGTAGTAGTAGTAGAAGTAGTAATAGCAGTAGTAGCAGTAGTAATAGCAGTAGTAGCAGTAGTAGCAGTAGTAGTAGTAGCAGTAGTAGTAGTAGTAGTAGCAGTAGTAGTAGTAGCAGTAGTAGTAGTAGTAGCAGTAGTAGCAGTAGTAGTAGCAGTAGTAGTAGTAGTAGTAGCAGTAGTAGCAGTAGTAGTAGTAGTAGTAGTAATAGCAGTAGTAGCAGTAGTAGTAGTAGCAGTAGTAATAGCAGTAGTAGCAGTAGTAGCAGTAGTAATAGCAGTAGTAGCAGTAGTAGTAGCAGTAGTAATAGCAGCAGTAGTAGTAATAGTAGCAGTAGTAGTAGTAGTAGCAGTAGTAGTAGTAGTAGTAGCAGTAGTAGTAGTAATAGTAGCAGTAGTAGTAGCAGTAGTACTAGTAGTAGCAGTAGTAGTAGTAGTAGTAGCAGTAGTAATAGCAGTAGTAGCAGTAGTAGTAGTAGCAGTAGTAATAGCAGTAGTAGCAGTAGTAATAGCAGTAGTAGCAGTAGTAATAGCAGCAGTAGTAGTAGTAGTAGCAGTAGTAGTAGTAGTAGCAGTAGTAATAGTAGTAGTAGCAGTAGTAGCAGTAGTAGTAGTAGTAGCAGTAGTAATAGCAGTAGTAGTAGTAGCAGTAGTAATAGCAGTAGTAGCAGTAGTAGCAGTAGTAGTAGTAGTAGCAGTAGTAATAGCAGTAGTAGCAGTAGTAGTAGTAGTAGCAGTAGTAATAGCAGTAGTAGCAGTAGTAATAGCAGTAGTAGCAGTAGTATTTGGAGCAGAGCCAGTAATAGTAGTAGTTGTAGTAGTAGCAATTTCAGTGGTAGTGTTAGCAGTGTCAGTACTAGCAGTAGTAGTAGGAATGTCAGCAGTAGTAGTATTTGCAGCAGCAGCGCCAGTAGTACTAGTTGCAGTAGTAGTGTCAGTAGTAATAGTAACGCCAGTAATAGTAGCTGTAGTAGTAACAGTGTCAGTAGTATTTGCAAGTGTCAGTAGTATTTACAACAGTGTCAGTGGTAGTAGCAATATCAATAGTAGTGTCAGTGCTGGTTGCAGCAGTGTCAGTAGTAGGTAGTAGCAGGTTCAGTGATAGTAGTAACACTGTAGCAGCAGTGTCAGTGGTAGTGTCAGTGTAATAGCAGTGTCAGTAGTGGTAGTATTAGGAACAGCAACGCCAATAACAGTAGTTGTAGTAGTATAGTAATAGCAAGTGTCAGTGGTAGTAGCAATGCCAGTATTAGTATCAATATTAGTAGCAGCAGTAGTTTTCAAATTAAATTTACACGAAAAGCGTCCACGCTACTGAAATACGCCAAAGGGATAAATTATTCTTTATTCGATTTTCTATCGATATGGACAAAATTCGCGATCCTACTCGCAATAGTTACCGAATAAGAGGGTGTTAAACATTTGAGGGGTGGAACTTTTTTTTCTGAGAAATCTATGGACTTTCCACCAATATGGTATTACATTTTTTTGTTACACACAACATGAGCTATTCTCTCTGAAAATCTGGAGGGTTATTTCACTTCCATCCTGTAAATGATGAATGCCATCTTGAGTAGGAATGAACTCGTTCACATTGTCGACTTAATCGGATATGACGTAAGCATTTCCATGGCGACGGAAATCGAATGAGAGTATAATTTCCGCTATAAAAATCTTTAATCTTTTTTTTTTACTAATGAAGACCGAATGTAAACGTTACACTTGTAAAATCTTGTCATGTTACTGAAATTGTGTATTAAAATATAGAAATGTAGTAGTTTATTTGTACTAATATGTTATTTTGTAAAGAAAAGAACTAGCTAATGCCTTTCGTTAGAAGACAAAGATGCATTCAAAGTTTTAAATCAAATTCGATATCTAAAATTATAAGAATATAGAATCTGCCTTGGCTGTAATGGCACAGAATGCAAACAATGGAATGAAACATGTTATTTTAAAGAGATTTCTATCAAATATTACTCCCATTCAATCTCACCGGTTCCGATTATTCCACGTTACCAAATTACCGCACGTCAAAGTGAAATTACAGATTCCGCTCTCAACCTGTCTTTTCAATTGACCGTCCGTCCGTCTGCCCGCCCGCCCTTCAGCCCCATGGTGGCAACAAATTGAATCAATTGACTTCTACTAACAACATTACTACAACCCATCAAACGCAAAAATGAGCAGAGAAGTACTGATTGGCTGGCGTCAAAATTAGAATTGCAAGGATGCACGGCAGCTTTAACGCTAGGTCAGCAAAGCGTACAGACTGGCTGAAATACGTTTCTGTCTCTTTTGAGAGAGAAATACGTTACAGCACAGATAAAGTAAATGATTCGGATGGTGTTAGTGCGCTTTCATTCACCGTTGTCGCCGTGAATATCATCATGCTCATCAACTTCACCATCATCATCATCATCATCATCATCATCATCATCATCATCATCATCATCATCATCATCATCATCATCATCATCATCATCATCATGTATCTTTGTTCTGGCAATAAAGTATTATTATTATTATTATTATTATTATTATTATTATTATTATTATTATTATTATTATTATTATTATTACTAGCCGTACCCGTGCGCTCCGCTGCACCCGTTAGAAATAAATATAAAGTAATTACAAAATTAAATTGGGACATTGGATCCAGGGAACATTCGTGTTTGATAGAAGGATAAATCGTTTATTATGTTGCTTGATTTAAATTGTATTAAAAAAATTAAAATGCGATCATTTTGATCTAGAGACCACTCATTTGGTCATAAAAATTTATTTTATTTATTTATTTATTTATTATTTTGCTAATAAATATAACAACATATAATATACACAGAAAAAAAAAACTTTAGCTCGCCCCTGAAAGAGGAGAACTCGTGCTCAGGGGCGGATTCCTGAATTGAAAATAATAAGTATACTGTACAATACAATTTGTCTTATATCTACTATGCAATTATAGTATATAAATTTAAATTTATAATTTTTCAATTTTTATAAAATCCATACATAACTTTTAAAATTTAATACTAGAACTATTAGAATTGACAATATTAGGATATTTAAATATAAATTTGTTATATATTTTTGGGTCTAAATTACTACTATGATTAAATACTGTAACAGTGTTGCATTTTGGTTCAAACAATCTTAAAGAATTCATACCTTTTGTTTCATAACTATGAGAATACAATTCAAAATTATTTCGATTTTTATGTATGAATTTTATTAATATAACATAATAAATTTGTCTTACAATAAGTAGGCCTACATTAAAGTCTAAAAGAAAATTTTGAGATGAAAAATCAATAGGTTTATGAAGACATATTTTAATTATTGTAGGAAATACAGGAAACGAATGCCTATCAAGTTTTCTGTGCATAAGAAGATATTTTAATCTTACCTGTCCTCGATTCATTCAGAAGTTACTGTAATAATATTATAGCATTATGTCCATCTAGAAAAACTACACTTTCCAAAGGTGAATTAATAATTAATTATACGAATCAGTTAATTTAGCTTCCGATATTACTTCATACAAACACAGAAACACTCTCTGTAGGCTATGATTCATAGCTTTCGATTGTTGTTGTCCAAGGCCCCTTATAGACGAAGTTATTTTTTTTTATTTCATTACACCACCTTAGATGGCGTAATTGTAATTTTGAAACTCATTTATCTCATTAAATATTAGTCCTATCAAAATTTTGCATGGAATGAAACTTATCGGAAATTATTTTTAAAGAAACGTTTGTCACGTAATATCTTTCATGAAAATTAATAATAAGGGAGATATTTCGATTTATTTAATTCAAGCCCCCTTACAACCCTCCTTTTACATAAAATATTTTGAATGCCATATAACTTAAATTCTAAGCTACAACGAACTTAATTTATATTCCAATTTTCATATAAATCGGTTCAGCCATTATGACGTGAAAAGATAACAAACATCCAGACAGACAGACAGACATACAAACAAAAATAAAAAAAAAGCGATTTTCGGTTTCAGGGCGGTTAAATATATATGTTAGGAACAATTATTTTTGGAAAATCGAAAATTACCAGAAAAATTTCGGCTACAGTTTTATTATTAGTATAGATTATTATTATTATTATTATTATTATTATTATTATTATTACTTACTTACTTACTTACTGGCTCTTAAGGAACCCGGAGGTTCATTGCCGCCCTCACATAAGCCCGCCATTGGTTCCTATCCTGAGCAAGATTAATCTAGTCTCTACCGTCATATCCCACCTCCCTCAAATCCATTTTAATATTATCTTCCCACCTACGTCTCGGGCTCCCCAAAGATCTTTTACCCTCCGGCCTCCCAACTAACACTCTATATGCATTTCTGGATTCGCCCATACGTGATACATGTCCTGTCCATCTCAAACGTCTGGATTTTATGTTCCTAATTATGTCAGGTGAAGTATACAATGCGTGCAGCAGCATTATTATTATTATTATTATTATTATTATTATTATTATTATTATTATTATTATTATTATGTACCACGAAGCACTGGAAGATGGAAACAGATACTGGTACGTAAATACAATTCCTTACGTAAATACAATATGTCATATACAAACTGAAACACCGAAAAGTAATTGAAGGTTTTTCTTTAAACAACCATAGTCCAAAAACATAAATTTTCAGTAGAAACAAAAAACTATCTGACATGGGTGTTGTTCACACTTCAAGTATGAAATTCAACATGTCATTTCTTAAGGTGTTGTAGAAACTTGGAAAAACTGAAGTACATTTTATAATTTAAATTGCCTCATAGAAATACACGTGAAAATGTAGGTAACTGTGGACAATGGTTGTTTTAAGAAAAAAATATTATCTTTGGCTGAAGTTTACATCTCCTTTAACCTCTTTTTCTTTATTATTCACAGTCTACTATATACAGTCACGAAGCTTGAGTTTTGAGGGTGCTAGAAACAATAGACTGTGACGGTACTATTTTGCATTGCCTGTAATGAGGCGATATTAGCGATCCTAGTGGTGAGCAACTATCTAATGTTTGCATGTTTACTACGTATTGAGCTTCGCAACTGTACTGTATATAGTACACTGTGATTATATTCTGTTTCTTCTCCTTTCGTTGCTTACGTTTCTTCCGTGGGGTTACTTCTACATCTAAAGATGACTCCATCAACTAAAACAATTCACATACTAAAGTATTTTTTACTGATATGACTTTTGCCGCGTACACAAGAAGCAGTACTGCCAATCTACTACAGTTTAAAATTGTATGGATAAATGTTTCAAGATGATATGAATGTGATATTTGTAAGAGTGTCCTGAACAATGGCTGTTTTCACAAAAAAAAAGAAGTCTTTGGACTATGCTATGGTTGTTTTATGAAGACCAATCAAAATTTCTGCTCCTATAACACTAGGCTGTAGTGTTTTTTTTTTTCACTAACAACTAACACAGCAGACGGCCGCTACAATACGGTCACCACATGCTTAAAATCTCAAAGTTGTATTTTTAGGATAATGGTTCTTTATTTTTAATCCTTCAATTTTATTGCAGTGCAGTTTGAGGGTACGGAGGTAAAAAAAAATGTATTTTGGGGGTACACATGCGTAAAAGATTGAATACCACTTGGCTTAGTGCATGACGCATCGTAGACTTAAATTTATGAAAGTATATTAATCCTAAAATGTAGCAAAAATACTCATATTTGCATTATATGAAAGGAATTAATAATCTGGAAATTAAATATTTTCTCAAGAACTCTAGAGGAAGTAACCCAAAAGATCTCAGGAATAAGCTGAAAACATTTCATTACTGTACTAACATTAGTTTCTGGCATTAAAAATCATTAATTAAACATAAGTTAAACAAGGATAGCCCATATACAAACAATATGAAGAAGAACGTTTGTGCGAGATCGTGCATATTTGCTTGGTTTCCGCACAAAACCAATCCGCGGAAAGTCTAAAATTCCACATTCAGTATTCCCAACCTAAGACACATAACAATTTCCCTCTTACCACTGCAATTTCACCTAAATTGCACTGTTAATTATTGCTTTTAAATATTTGCAAAAATTAAGTAAACTCTACAACTCCACTAAAGTTACTGCATTCGTGATGCAAGTAACATTAAGGAAGCCGTGAAAAAATCAACAAGATTCCAGACTCATCATAGACTGGGGGGGAAAAAAAGACAGACGTATATCACGGCCTGCTGGAGTATAGTAAACACAGAAAACATTTTAAAGCAACAATGTTGAAGATAGATATTTTTGTTTTGCAAATTTGCCGTCATTGAACAGAAACCAAGATGGAGATTTCATTGCAACTAATTAGAAATTCCTCTTTCACGTATATAATAAAAGATCTTCGCACAAAATAATGTACGATACACGAGCGCTATGTTTTCTTTCAATTCTCGGAAATTAAAAAATCTCAACTACGTTTCGCTTTTTCCAACTTTTCCTCCAACATGAAAACTTCAACATACCGCTCTTGTAACGCATATTACTATTCTCTTTTCCACGTTTCCATGTGAACAGATCTTCTGATACTGTTGAATATGATATCTTGAATATTTAACAAATGAAAAACGATATATTTCGGTCTATAATTTGTGTTGTATGGTTTAGGATTTCATCACTTTATTCTTTTGCGAAACTTTTGCAGCATGCTATCTTTGAAGGACTAGATTAATCCCTAAGGGATCAAGGGATCATTAGATAAAGTGAAGTACAATCACCATTGTCACCCTGCTGTGTTAGCTTTGGTTTATGGTTCCGTTGTGACACGACGTAGTTGAGTTTGCAATGTAAACAGAAATTTATACTCAGCAGTTACCCGTGCCCTTGCTTGAACTTCTCCGATACGTAGATTAAACATAAAATTTAATCAAGTACCTGCAGGCATCTCGCTTCATATAGCACACGTAGCGTTTTCTTCTTTTTTCTTCTTTGTTCTCACCACATTTCAACCATTTTTACCGTGTCATTGATAAAAGCATTGTGACACTGCAAAAATTTCGTTTTTAAAGATTTTTTATTTCCAACATCTCTGATACATAAAAGTGGTGTCTATCTGTATGTACGAGTACAACTATTCTGCAACTATAACACGGTTACTGATCATATTCAGTACTTGCGAATCAATTTATCCTGGAATGTTGGACATTAAGTATAAACATTATAGTAAAAATCGACATTGGGTTTAAGGAAATTCAAGTGATTGCATTAAATATTCATACTAGAATTAAATATATATAATATTCTTTAACACTGTGGTATATTTAATTTTATAGTCATGTATACAGGGTGATTCACGAGGAAAGGTAAAAAATTTAGGATACGATATCTTAGGCCATTTTTAGTGAAAAATTTCATATGAACATAGGTCCGTTTTCGAACAATGGCGGAGCTAGATGCACTTTTTTTTTTACTAAAACGTCTCGCCCCAATGTGAATCAGACGTTACCATATGCTGCTGACGTGAGACAAGATCACAGATGAACGACGTAACATTGGAATTTGCATTGTGAGCGATGTACATAAGAGAAGAGAAACAAACCGGGTGGTGGGGCATTACAAACGTCACAACAAATACGCTATCACTTATCGGTTCACAGTAGTTCAGCCAGCTATCTACAGTACAGTAGTTATACAGGTACAGTTATCGGAAGTGTTAAGTTGTGTTTTTGAAGATGCCTTATAAATTTACGACTGCAGAATACGCCGATATTGTGTATGTTTAGATTAGATTAGATTAGATTAGATTAGATTAGATTTATTTATTTAACCTGGTAGAGATAAGGCCGTCAGGCCTTCTCTGCCCCTCTACCAGGGGATTACAACTATAACATGAACAATAAGATTACAATTAATATTAAATTTACAATTACAATTACAATAAAAATTAAAGTACGACAAGAATACCTGATTAATGAAAGCTAGACATTTTATCATAGAAGTTAAGAACAAAGAATATTTTTGTATTTACTAAATTACAAATTAAACCTACAATAACAAAATTCTATAGTGATGAAATTACCGGATATTGAGATATTTTGTGGTAGATTAAAAGAACTATTTACAAGAAACCATGTCTGAAAGAGTCTCAATTACTGACCAAGTGCCTAGTAAGTTTGCGTTTGAATTGAATTTATGGTTTGTGCGTTGGAAGTTCCTTGCATGCCGTCGCTGAATATGAACGACGCTTTCCGAACAGAAGGGTACCATATCGAAGAGTATTTACTGTCTATGGGGTTGGGTGAAAGACTTGGTATAGCAAAGGAACGGGGAAACGAGAGAAGCGCTAATCGACCGTATTTTGGATGCGGCATAAAGACAGCCACATGCAACTCTCCAGAGCGTCTAGCGCGATTCACGCCCGAGCGCAACAGTGCATTGAAGCAGAAGGAGGTACCTTTGAAAATGTGCGAAAACATCGACCCCGACTTCTAGAATATTAGGTATGTATGCATACGGGAATATGCACGAGGTTAGACACTGCCCTACATATTCACATAGAATGTACTGATTCAGCTATTCTGTTTGTTCACATATTGTCTGCATCTGCTAACCTCTATGCGATATTTATTACATGAAATAGTTAAGTATTGTGTAAACGAGGAACTGAAATTTAAATATAAATATGACTGTGGTAAAAGTTAATTAGATGAATATAGCAGCAAGGACGATTTATATACACTTGTTTATTATAGAAAAAAATGATAATTTCTATCTTAGCATGTAAACAAGTTTTGAATGTGTAAAATAAATGCGATAGGGTGAAAACTTGCACTAAAACCAGAAGTAAGTGTAAGTTAAACCAACATGAGTTGAATAATTATATGATAGAAAATTTGTTATTAAATTGTGTAAATATTGTGTATTATCATTATTTGTGAATGTATCAGTTTTAAGATTAAGTTTATGTATTTTTGAACTATTAATTAATAATATCAATATCAATATAAATGCATACGGGAATATAAACTTTGAATTTGTCCGTTATCTGTCTCTAAATGCGGATTAGTGCAGTGACCTCCAGTATAAGAATACTAGATGTTAAGGAGACCTTTGAATCACTAGGACGTCAAACCAAGAAATTTGGATTGGAAATGAAGTTAAAACAAAGTTTATGATAGCGTCAAGGAGCTCACAAGGAATGGCTAATCGGACAGCATCATTTGTATATGTATGTATGTATTTATTCACACTGCAATCGGTATATACCCGGTGGCAGTGGTAACTAATTACACTCAATAATGACAATAATAAACTTATTAATTAAAAATGCAATTAATGATAATAATAATAATAATAATAATAATAATAATAATAATAATAATAATAACAACAGGGAATATACTAAATTAAATGAAACGATCACTTAAAATAACATTTGAAATATTCTAGTTTGTATCTTAAAACTAAGATCGAACTAAAAGTCACGAGTATATGTTCATATCTGCACAAGTACCTTTCAACATTACACTAATTTCTCTGTCAACTCACTCACTGCACTGGAATTACGACACATTTCATTGATTCTATCCTGATTTCACTAACACTTCAAAAACATTTCACTGTTCAAATACTTTGCACTGCCACTATAACCTATACAGCTTCACTGACAGGAACACGTTTCACTTACTCAACACACTTCACTGACACAACATAATTCTTCACTGATACAACACTTCAATAACAACATCATTTACACCCTTTAAATACTGAGTATAATTACCGTCTATTAGTAAGGTCCTTAAGCCTATTTTTAAATACATTTTTGGTTGTTGGTAAAGCCTTTAGTAAGTCTGCAGGTAAAGCATTCCAGTCCCTGATAGTACGATTGAGAAAAGAAAACTTTCCAGTGTCCGTCCTCTGCCTTCTTTCCCTTAATTTATATGAGTGGTCGTTCCTTGAAGAGTAATTTGGCGGCTGCAACCTATTTTTTATTTCTTTCCAGGCAGGCTCACCTCTGTATGTTTTGAACAGTGCGCATAATCGAATTCGCGTTCTCCTGTCCGTGAGTGTGTCCCATTTTAATGGTGAATTTTTCCGACAACACTTAAGAGCCCGTTTTTTAATCTTTTCCAGTTTGGTCATTTCTCCTTTGAGATATTTAATGACTTTGTGTATTTGGCATCTCTACTAACTAGTAATATTAATTTAAGGATGAAGTTTGGAATAGAATCAAATCTGCAAGCAGAGCTTACTATGCACTTCTTCCACGATTGAAGAGTCATAATGTGTTTAGAACTACAGTTAACTTAGTAAGACCAGTTATTTTATATAGTGCAGAAACCTGGACGTTAAATGTTGAATCGTATAACAGGCTAGCAGTTCTTGAAGGAAAGATTTTGAGGAAGCTATTGGAAGCGGTTCATGACGGTGACAACGCGAAGAAGATGCAGTATAATGAGTTGATGGATATGTATGGTGACTTGGATATTATATCCTCCATTAGATTAATTAGACTTAGATGGATTGGACACATGGGTAAAATGTAGGAAAGAGCAGCAAATATGTTTCACGCAACCAGAAGGGAGAAGAACAGGGGGAAGATCTAAGAATTACAATCGTGCACAACGGGTTACGAAAAATAGAAATTATATATTGCTATTGAACGCCTGGCGCTATAGTCAGTGTGCAAAGCCCTCCTAACTCGCGGAGTGTCTCAGGTTCGGTTTATCGAATATTCGAGTTGTTTTTCATTCTTTGTGGGTGAAAGTCAAAGGCAGACCATATTAATCCATGCAGGAGTTACAAGAGCCCTTGCAAAGAGGCATTTATCGTCCTGTAGGCCTAACATTTAATTGATCGTTCTTCCTCTCTCAGTACATTCAATCAATCATCCATCGATTTATCCATCAATCGACTCTTGATTCATTCATAAAACGATTCATTGATTCAATAATGTATGGATTAATTCATTCATTGAATTACTGATTTAGTAATTCATTGATTCATTAGTTGATTCATTCACAGATTCACAAATTTATTCATTCGTCCAGTCCATGTATTACAGTTGGACACTTTCAAGGGCAACAACATGCTTCGTGAAAGTACAAGCATTTGAGTTTCAGTACTTTTATTTTTGTTAATAACACTCTATCTCCTGAAAAAATTAGTATTAGTATTAGTATTAGTATTAGTATTTATTTATTTAACCTGGTAGAGATAAGGCCGTCAGGCCTTCTCTGCCCCTCTACCAGGAGATTCCAACTACAATATCAACAATAAAATTACAATTAGTATTAGATTTACAATTACAATTACAAATAACATTAAAATTAGTATTAAATTTACAATTAGAATAAAATCAAAGTACGAAAAGATTACCTGAATAATTAAAGCTAGATAATTTATCATAGAGAAACAACGAATATTTTATATTTACTGAATTACAAATTAAATCTAGAATAACAAAATTTTATAGTGATGAAATTACTGGATATTGAAATATTTTGTGATAGATTAAAGAAACTATTTACAAGTAATCAATTACTGACCAAGTGCCTAGTTAGTTTTCGTTTGAATTCAATTTTATTTCGACAGTCCATGATGCTAGCAGGTAGCGAATTCCAGAGTCTTGGCAGGCTATTGTGAAAGAAGATGAGTATGAGGAGGTGTGATGGGATGGTATTGTTAGTATTGTTTCATGACGAGAGCGTGTGTTCAGATTATGGTGGGAAGAAAGGTAAGTGAAGCGAGACGACAGGTACGAAGGAATAGAAGAGTTCAAGATTTCGAAGAGAAAGAGAAGTGAATGTAAATTTCTTTTCTTATCTAGTTTAAGCCAACCTATTGCTTCCAGGGATGGGGTAATATGATCATATTTACGAACATTGCTTACAAAACGTACACACAAATTATGAGCACGTTGAAGTTTCATTTTGTTGTCGCTGGAGAGGTCAGTCAGTAAAATGTCCGCATAGTCGAAATAGGGAAATGCAAGTGTGTAATATTTATTAACGAAATAATGATATAGCTCTTTAGAGTAATTTAAAGGTTTTAGTGAAGAGAAGCGAATAGAAGCGTTTGAAATGTGGACGTGGAGAAGAATGGAACGAATGAAATGGACAGACAGAATAAGAAATGAAGCTGTGTTGGAATGAGTGGGTGTAGAAAGAATGATGCTGAAACTGATCAGGAAGAGAAAAAGGAATTGGTTGAGTGACTGGCTGAGAAGA
Source organism: Periplaneta americana (assembly GCF_040183065.1). NCBI lineage: Eukaryota > Metazoa > Arthropoda > Insecta > Blattodea > Blattidae > Periplaneta > Periplaneta americana. Next base: position 16,537,042 of record NC_091130.1, read on the forward strand.
AACTGCCTACTGAAAGATGTACTGGAAGGAATGGTGAACGAGAGAAGAGTTCGGGGCAGAAGAAGGTATCAGATGATAGAGGACATTAAGATATATGGATCATATGAGGAGACAAAGAGGAAGGCGGAAAATAGGAAATGCTCGAGAAAGCTGGGTTTGCAGTAAAAGACCTGCCCTTGGGAGAACACTAAATGAATGAATGAGTGACTTTTGAGTTTAAAGTGTAAATTATTTACACTAGAATGTAGGCTTATATAATTTATTTCATTCTTGCATTTCTTTAAGCACCAGATTTCATATTCTGCATTACACTTATTTTCTTTGTTGTTACCGGTGTCCATTTGTTCATTTATGTATTAATTATGAAGATAAGTATATTAAAGTGTCCAATCAATATTGTAGACCTATATCAAGCAAACACATTAACAAGACAAAGTAAACTTTCTTCAATTGTTACTCCGTTTGTGTATTCAGAAAATGTCGGTTTCATGTAAGATCAAATGCGCCTGGTGTTCTGCTACCTGAAAAACATAAGAGGTAACCGGTTGAAAATAGAATATTCGGTCGGTTGCCCGACCTTGACGGATGTTCTGTAACCGGTGGAATATAAACCGGTCGTAAGCGCTATTTTGCAGCTCTCTGCTAGGAATAGATGGTGGGATTCGGTGCAGGATGACATTAGAAAGTATGGAATTAAAAGATGGACATTGTTGGTAAAAGAGAGAGGAGAGTGGATGAGAACACTATAGGAGGCGAAGGCCCGTCTTGGGTTTAGAGCTGTGCAAGAAGAAGAAGGAATCTACAATAGACAATAGAAACAAGAACTCAATAATAATAATAAAAAGGAAGGCCTTCTGGTATACCCACAGACCCTAACTTCGTGTTGCTCTCTAAGGGTACGTACACGTTGGAGCGACGATAAACGATAAAAGACACAGCGATGCTATATCAGAGACAATTGAAGCATGCATTGTCATTGAGGTGTGCATATTGGAGTAACGATAAAAGCGAAGATACACGATAAAAGCGGAAAAAAAGAAAAATTCCATTTTCTTCGCTCTTGTCGTTCATATGATCTCTGATTAAGATAATATTAATCTGTATAATGACCGGTGGTTATCAATATATCCGAATATTAATCGATGTATTATTATTTCGGCATATTAAATTAATTATCATGGATAGTGACCAATTGATCAGTTGTGTATTTATTTGTGATAACGTTACGTGATCACAAGAACCACTCACAACACCATGAATTTATACTAGGTTTGGGATGAGAAACAGGCTCAATTTTGTGCGTATTTAAGTTATATTAACATTGAACCTAGCATATATATTATTTTATGCTCGACCATGCCGAAATGTAGTAATTATACACCTGGTAGCAGACCTTTAATGCATGTCATTAAAGTACACCTACTCATTAAAGGTCAGGTCTTTCAGCCAATGACGACTAAGGTTACAACTGTTCAGTAAATGAGAGGTCAGCTTTCTACCGTTATAAAACCGCAAGTATCGATTATTCTCGGATATGCAATCGAAAGAGAATTAGCGAAAAGTCACGGAGGCTGGAAATCCAATACTGTCGCAGAAGGTTATGTTTTGTTACTATAATAATTAGCGTTAATTGTAAATAATATTCAAATAAATTCAATTTGTCATCTCGTTTTTCAATGTCTAATTTAATTTTAGTGTTATCTCTGTAGGTTCTTATGGCCTAGCAAGGCCAATGTGGACATCTGTTCCTCGGAAAAAATCAATACTTTCGCGTCTGCGCACATCTCACAACATACGGGACATTGCGCCAGGTCAGATACAATAAAATTAGTAATATCAAGTTAGAAATATGGTCGAGCATAAAAAGTCACATGAAACTCGCCTATAATGGTAATTACGAAGCTCGTATGAAAATTATGAAACTCGCTTGCGCTCGTTTCATAAATATCCATACTCACTTCTTAATTACTTCATTATAGGCTCGTTGCATAATGTACTATTAATGTACCGAAGTACATATGATATTTCCATGCAGATATTCTGCGTCATCATACGATCGTGATTTAAGACGGCGCTTATTCCGTCGGATCCCGGCCAAATAGTCACTCATAACGAGTGCACCTCAGCACATGTATGGACTTCAGTCCTACGTTCATAGACATCTATGACGTAGTGCAGAGGGCGGCCACTAGAGGGAACCCAAGAGTTGGAACTTAATCTGAGACGATTCTGTCCGGCGCCGGGGTGGGTATCCGGTGTGGCTTAGTGGACAAAGCATCAGCACGTAGAGCTGAAAACCCGGGTTCAAATCCTGGCGCCGGAGAGAATTTTTCTCCGTTCCATTACTCTTTCATTGAACCTAGCAACTGATATTTTCTATATCTCTTCTTTCATTAAGTGGATGTACAGAATATCTTCTACTGATAAATCGAAATGTTTCGCTTCCCGCGTCCTCGTTGCTCCGATATGAACATTTGATTCTTTGATAATACCAAAGCATCGATAGGTCGTTTCTTTTATCGTTTATCGTTGCTCCAACTTGTTCGTACCCTAAGAAATATAATTCTTTTAAAGCTCCTGTGTCCTTTCCTGTTTTCATTTATTTATTTTGATTAAAATCCAAAGTCCCTCGAGTACATACTCTTAATAACTATTCCATTACTCTTGTATTAAGTGTACTAGTATAGAGCCCGATTAAATCGCATTCATCATACGTAAAACTGATGTCATTTCATTACTAATGTAGAACGTATACAGTTGAGCGGTTTCTCGTCTGCATCCATCATGTGAACGGAGTTTAATTAAGTTTCAAAACTAAAATACGACCTATAATTCCATTACACAAAAATGTCAAATTAATTACGCAAATAAGTCTCTCTCTCTCTCTCTCTCTCTCTCTCTCTCAACTGACTGAAAACAATTTTCAGCGATCAGTGGATTAAAAATGTTAATCCGCTTTACATCTTTAAAATCTAAATTTGTTACGTAAATATTTTGAAATGTAAACAAGACATTTAAAAACTCAGTCAATATGAATGCAGCTTAACTCGACGAAATTAATACTTTTTTCATTATTATAGCAATTATTGTAAGTCCAAAAATATATTCTGAAAACATAAATCCATAGGAAGAGCTTGATAGTCAAGACTAGACCACAAAAAAAGTACATAGAGCTATTTCAGTATTACATGCAGCATGAGATTGGGACAAGGCGATAGTAAGTTTAGATTTTGCAGTTACCATCAGGTCAGTAGATTAAAAATGTTAATCGGCTTTACATATTTAAAATCTAAACTTGTTACGTAAATATTTTGAAATGTAAACAAGACATTTAAAATATGAATGCCGCTTAACTCGACGAAATTAATACTTTTTTCATTATTATAGCAATTATTGTAAGTCCAAAAATATATTCTGAAAACATAAATCCATAGGAAGAGTTTGATAGTCAAGACTAGACCAAAAAAAAAAGTACATAGAGCTATTTCAGTATTACATGCAGCATGAGATTGGGACAAGGCGATAGTAAGTTTAGATTTTGCAGTTACCATCAGGTCAGTAGATTAAAAATGTTAATCGGCTTTACATACTTAAAATCTAAACTTGTTACGTAAATATTTTGAAATGTAAACAAGACATTTAAAATATGAATGCCGCTTAACTCGACGAAATTAATACTTTTGTGCGAGATCGTGCGTATTTGCTTGGTTTCCGCACAAAACCAATCCGCGGTAAGTCTTAAATTCCACATTCAGTATTCCCAACCCAACACACATAACAATTTCCCTCTTCTTACCGCTTAAGTGACATGTTGATTTCACTGCTTTAGGCTTTTAACATATTATTTTTAAAGACGTTCAATATAGTAATAATTATAAATTGGAAACTTACCACTGCAATTTCACCTAAATTGCACTGTTAATTATTGTTTTTAAATATTTGCAAAAATCAAGTAAACTCTACAACTCCACTAAAGTTACTGCATTCGTGATGCAAGTAACATTAAGGAAGCCGTGAAAAAATCAACAAGATTCCAGACTCATCATAGACTGGGGGAAAAAAAGACAGACGTATATCACGGCCTGCTGCAGTATAGTATTTAATTAATTGTATTTGTTTGCTATTCATTTCCGGATCCTCGTGGTCATTCTTAATTAAGGCCGGATGAGTTTCTCTCTCTCTCTCTCTCTCTCTCTCTCTCTCTCTCTCTCTCTCTCAGAAAACATTTTAAAGCAACATTGTTGAAGATAGATATTTTTGTTTTGCAAATTTGCCGTCATTGAACAGAAACCAAGATGGAGATTTCATTGCAACTACAGTAATTAGAAATTCCTCTTTCAGGTATGTAATAAACGATCTTCGCACAAAATAATGTATGATACACGAGCGGTATGTTTTCTTTCAATTCTCGGAAATTAAAAAAGCTCAACTACGTTTCGCTTTTTCAAACTTTTCCTCCAACATGAAAACTTCAACATACCGCTCTTGTAACGTATATTACTATTTTAATCATTATAGCAATTATTGCAAATCTAAAAATATATTCTGAAAACATAAATCCATACAAGGACTTTGATAGTCAAGGCTAGACCACAAAAAATGTACATAGAGCTATTTCAGTATTAGGTACATACAGCATGAGATTGGGACAAGCGATACTAAGTTTAGATTTTGCAGTTACCACCAGATGCTGATGACGATGATGATAATCATGCCGGTAATGACCATGATGATGGTGATCGTGGCTGCGTCATAGGCTACATCTAGTTCTCTCGAAAAAAATATAATCTTATGTTTCTTTTTAATTTAAGCATGTCCAAATGGTGACAACTTTATTACCCTAGCGATAACATTAATTTGGCATCACTTACCGAAGGAGATAAAATGTTAAATTGGCTGTAGAGATGGGAACGATATATCAATTTTTACGAAATACCGAAATTTTGATTCAATATATCGTATAATGTATCGGTTTTCTCATAAATCTATTTTTTGTGGAATTATTACCGGGTACACTCGGGATGAAATTAAACGGAGAATAAATATGGGAAATACCTGTTATTATTCGGTTGAGAAGCTTTTGTCATCTAATCTACTGTCAAAAAATCTGAAAGTTAGAATTTATAAAACGGTTATATTACCGGTTGTACTGTATGGCTGTGAAACTTGGACTCTCACTTTGAGAGAGGAACATAGGTTAAGGGTGTTTGAGAATAAGGTTCTGAGGAAAATATTTGGGGCTAAATGGGACGAAGTTACAGGAGAATGGAGAAAGTTACACAACGCAGAGCTGCACGCTTTAGGCCTATATCCTTCACCTGACATAATTAGGAACATTAAATCGAGACGTTTGAGATGGGCAGGGCTTGTAGCACGTATGGGCGAATCCAGAAATGCATATAGAGTGTTAGTTGGGAGGGCAGAGGGGAAAAGATCTTTGGGGAGGCCGAGACGTAGATGGGAAGATAATATTAAAATGGATTTGAGGGAGGTGGGGTATGATGATAGAGAGTGGATTAATCTTGCTCAGGATAGGTACCAATGGCGGGCTTATGTGAGAGCGCCAAAGAACCTCCGGGTTCCTTAAAAGCCAGTAAGTAAATAATTAACTGTAATTAAATTTATTGCATAATTTTAAAAGAGGCATTATAAAATCGACAATACTGCAGTGATAGATGACTCTTATTGGTTGAAATTAAACGGTTATTTCTACTCCATTGGTGGGCTGGTAGAAGAGCGAAATAATCTCTGAAAATCTTTTTCAGTGAGAACACAAGGAATCTCATTGTAGTGAACACTTTTGTATAATGGATTTACAGTTTGAATTCTGGTGTATAAGCTTAAATAAAACTCCATTCTGTGAAGACTCCGGAAGTAAAAACGGTTAACTAAATACGCTTCTACATCAGTAATCAAATTACACCAGTCAGTTCAGATAAGCGCAAATGAGATTCTCCCCCCCCCCCCCAATCTCCAACTACGTAATCCGAGGGTCTGGCATTGTAAGAATATGCACAGGAGAGAGTCTGACCGTGAATTCAATCAAAACAAAAGACGTGAAGGCGGTGGGAGGCAGCGTTTCTGAACGAGTTCCTTGGAAATCCTCCAGTAATCCACAAATCTGATTGGCTCTTACGTGGAAATATTTGACATTAATTTCAGTGCATATCCCAGAACTGAATGAGTATTCTTAGAAATATGCGTAAATTATTCATTAATTCTTTTGACTAGGTCTTCAACTGCTGGTTTTAATAAATGTAAAAATGTGCAACAAGATTTGCATAAGATCACTATGGCAACTAATTCCGTGTTTATAATAGCAGATATAGTACATGAAACTTTTTTTAGTTTTTCTCGTTTTGCACAATACTTACTCACTTACTGGCTTTTAAGGAACCCGAAGGTTCATTGCCGCCCTCACATAAACCCACCATTGGTACCTATCCTGAGCAAGGTTAATCCATTCTCTATAATCATACCCAACCTCCCTTAAATCCATTTTAATATTATCTTCCCATCTACGTCTCGGCCTCCCTAAAGGTCCTTTTCTCTCCGGCCTCCCAACTAACACTCTATATGCATTTCTGGATTCGCCCATACGTGCTACATGTCCTGCCCATCTCAAACGTCTGGATTTTATGTTCCTAATTATGTCAGGTGAAGAAAACAATGCGTGCAGCTCTGCGTTGTGTAACTTTCTCCATTCTCCTGTAACTTCATCCCTCTTAGCCTCAAATATTTTCCTAAGAACCTTATTCTCAAACATCCTTAATCTCTGTTCCTCTCTCAAAGTGAGAGTCCACGTTTCACAGCCATACAGAACAAACGGTAATATAACTGTTTTAGAAATTCTAACTTTCAGACTTTTTGACAGCAGACTGGATGATAAAAGCTTCTCAACCGAATAATAACAGGCATTTCCCATATTTATTCTGCGTTTAATTTCCTCCCGAGTGTCATTTATATTTGTTACTGTTGCTCCCAGATATTTGAATTTTTCCACCTCTTCGAAGGATAAATCTCAAATTTTTATATTTCCATTTCGTACAATATTCTGGTCACGAGACATAATCATATACTTAGTCTTTTCGACAGCAGCTTTTAATAAATGTAATTTACATGAGTTTGTTAGGTAATAATAAGTGACATCAGAATTCTAGATGTTACCTGCAATATTAAATTAAGTTCATCACCATCATTCACCTCTGTGCAGTAAAGGTTAGCTTGTCTGTCAGTGAAACAAGCGGGCTTGGGTTGAAATTCTAGTTTAGACAAGTTAATTGGTTGAATTTTTATCCGATATTTTCCCTCAACCAATTGAAGCAGAATTGCCAGTAACTTTCGGCGTTGTACCTCGGCTTCATAACGCCATCATAATTACATTTCCTCTCTTTCATCATCATCTCCGTTTCTTTCTCATATTTTAGCTTGCTCTGATGCAGCCGAACTTGGACCCCATGGTATGTGGTCATTAGTTGCTGGTGGTAGTGCTATGTAACGTGGGCTCATAGTGTTCGTGGGACCTGGGGTTGAAGAACTGCGCTGTAAGGTAAGGGGATTCTGCAGGCTGTAGGGGAGTTCGGGAGCGGCACGCGGGTAATCTATAGCGCAGGGGATGCCTTAGGGCACAACATTCCATTCCGAGTAATACAATGGGCTAGTCTAAGTGGCCTACGTGCGAGGGAAGTCTCCAATGCGTTCTTCTCCACTCAAGATGGACTAATAATAGATCATCATAGTTTTTATATATTTTCTGCTTTGCAAGATCTTCTACTAGGGTCCACACCTGTGGAGTAACGGTGAGCGCGTCTGGCCCAAGTGGCCCAGGTTCGAGTCCCCGTCGGGGCAAGTTACCTGGTTGAGGTTTTTTCCGGGGTGTTCCCTCAACCCAATACGAGCAAATGCTGGGTAACTTTCTGTGTTGGACTTATTTCACCGGCATTATCACTTTCATTTCATTCAGACGCTAAATAGCCTAGATGTTGATACAGCGTCGTAAAATAACCTAATAAAATAAAAATAAATCTTCTACTAGGGGACAACATATTAGTTAACTGTCCAATTTTATGATCATAATACTAATGTATAATATATTTTGTTTTCAGGCATTGAACACTCAGAATATAAGACAGTAAAAATGTGCAACCAGATTTCTGAAGATCACTATGAAAACCAATTCCGTGGTTATAATAGCAATATAGTACATGAAAATATGCCTTTTTTACTTTTTCTCGTTTTGCACAATAATAAGAAGTAGCCTATTTATTTTAATAATCGCGTCTCTGTTATTTCCTGCGTGACTCCCCCTCCTTGCTCACGCCTTAGGATAGCGCTCATCAGCACAGAGAACCCTGGGGCTAGGTCTCTCACCAGCGGAGAACACACTGCACGATGGTGCACTCGTAGCTGCTAGCGGGTATGCTTTCTACCTCTTCCTGCTGCACGACGGGGCACACGGGACGGCTCCGCTTACCCTTTGCCCATTTCAGCGAGTTCTGATGACCACTGCCTTAGGAAGTGAAGGCTCTATAAAGTCTAGGTAGATAGTATCGTTCGTCATTTTTGTTCTTTCGTTGCAGAGCTACCAGACGAGGAATCTATTTGCCGCACTGTTAAACATTATCATGTCGTAGCTCCTATGATAATAAATCAAACACACTGTAATTCAGCAAATAATTTGAGCGGCAAATGTCCTCGTGTGCTTTCTGCGAAGACCAAAGAAAGAGCCAAAATGGCGGACGATTCTATTAAGTATTTATCGAGCCTTAGGAAATGCATAACGTCATCAGTAGCGAATGACAAGAAGCACACGTTTAAATGTAGCCGACCTGCAACGTGATTGGCTACCGGAAATAAGAGCGACGGGACTATAGTTAGTATTAAGAAAAACTGCAGTGCAATTGGCATGTTAATAAACAAAGTACGGCATTTGTGTAATTTAAACTTTTGTGAATATATGGTTCAATGTACCCTGCATGGTCATCGGTATATCAATCTAGAAGGTTTATCTATAGTAATCTCAGACCTCGAGTGACATTATTTTATTAGGACTATTTCGCGATAACAAATAAAAATGTAAATAATATATCCCTAAAATTCGCTCACAAAATGTTAATAATTGTATATTTATGAATACTTAACCTATTCAGACATTGTGAAGTCGAAATAGATGAATAACGATTATCGCAATAAAGAAATTGAATATTATTCATTAATACCAATTGAGAAAAGCGAAATACAGGTTTGAAAAGGTTAATTACACGTACTGCGCTTTTCTCTTGTTATTATAACAGAAATACGTTTTCATTATCTGCTCAAATTGTGATTTAATTTAAACATTTTATAGTATAATTACAATGATTAATACATTAATTAAATGAACAATTTGTTATGAAGGAGTGTCATTTTCTTTAGATACAATGGACATAGAAATAGAAGATGAAGATGTAGATGTGGAAGTAGGATTTCGTACCTTATTTAGTGCAATGGATTCATGCTCATCTATTTACGTGGAAACAATTGGCGAAACTGACTAAACAAAAGAACGACCATGCGATAAATTGATAGTGATAAATCGAGCTGCGGAAATTATCGTGATGTATGACTGTGATTGGTTAGAGTTCAAAATTTCATTACACTTCATTGGCCGAAAATGGAATGACGTCATATAAACGAAATAGTCTTCCACAAGTAAGAAAGCCTTGACCTTTTACTAACATTTTTAATATTAACCTGGCTATATCTTCGGATTAAAGGTATAGAACCGGAAACACCGCTTGTTCCCCCTTCCAAGACTGGAGTTCGATGATACTGGCGTAAAATACAAATCACTTTACTAGGTATAGGAGAGAAGAAAAGCAGTTCATCCATTTATGTAAACTAGGAAATATCGCAGTTTTGAGCTTAATAATTTTCATTAGATTTTTGTTTAATCAAGATACAGTACAGTATTAACACTTAGTGTTTTTACTCACGAATTGAGCTATCCATGTGGACGTATTCATTATGCAGTGTATATTATACTGTTACAGCACATTGGCGTACAATATAGAGAATTAAATTAAATTGAAAAATAATCATAATATGGATATTTAAACACATTTTTTGAAAATGGTGGCCGTTCATTTCGATACAGGCTTCAGATCTTTTGTGCATATTATCGCACTATAGACTATTGTATCTAATGCCAATTACCATTTTCGTCCTTCGTACGAATAACTCATGTTAAAATAATTCTATACCTACTCTATAAAAGAGTACCTTACGTACTGTAAATTTAATCTTCACTTCTGTCCGATCCGAAAAGATAAAATTACTCAGAAATGCTATCTACTGTCCGTTCAAGTGGTTTTGTTGCAGGATCGTAGAAAGGAGGGAAATCACGTGATAGTTAATTACTTAACGAGGCCCTTTTATTTAAGTTATTTTAAACAGTTGTATAATATTACGTAGACGTCCAATTCCTAACAGAAATTAATGTTTTCAGAAAAGAGCTAAGACAGCCCACAGAGGGGCGTGCAGAAGCAGGTGGGGGAAATCGGGATGCGACGTAGACAAACGGACAGTACCTATGCGAAAATATGATTCAATATTGAAAGCTCTTTCGTCACTGGAAAACGAGAACATATTTCTGGAACACACTATACTCACTAACTTAGTACTGCATACGCGGCCTCGGTTCTGTGTGGTGGACGGTTGGAAGTTTACTAATAGAGGTGGTGGGAGTGAAGTACATTCAAAAACTCAGATACAATAAAAATTGAAGTAAAAATAAAATGGTGTCCCTGTACAAGTTTTACGTAGGAGAAAATAATTGGAAGAAAAATCGGTAAAGGAATATCGATAATTTACAATGTGAATATAGCAGTGAATACGACTGGTTAAAAATGAATGGATTATTTTATAGCATTTGTGAATAGATACTTGAATGAATAATCATTGAAAACATGTTACACGTAGTCACTTGCTTGTAAAACATTTGACGGTGAAGTTTATGTCACACTCACTGCACCGTTTTTTTTTTTCTATTTCGTATAACCAGAAAGATCCTGAAACTCTTTACATAGCTCCAGCAACCAAACGGAGACTTGTTCCGAAGGTAGAACGCAATATCACTGCTTGCAGAAAGTCCCTCTGTTACTCTATTACACAAATACACACCAGTTTTCTTTCCTTCTTAAATAAGTACACTGCTCTATGTTCTTGCATGCATCCCACGCACTCCCTCCATCTGCGCCAGATTCTTTTAATATGTGGTGAAAGGTACAAACTTCAAGGCTTACTTATATGACACTATTCCTTACGCTTCTTGTTGAAACACTTGCTTCGTAAGACTGAGCAAATAAGTGCTACAATAATAAAAATAAACAGCGTCACATGGAACTGTACATTCCGTCTCATTACGCATTCCAGAGAGTACTTTAAAAACCACTGAAAGTAAAAGTAATGCTTTAAGGCTGTAGTAAATGGACCATTCTGCTTCTAGTCCCTCCTATTTTTTTATTCATTAATCAGTTATTTAGCTACTTACTCTGTATCAACTGTGAGAATATTTAACGTTGATGGAAATGGTGATTGCGAGATGGTATTTGACGACCTGAGTTCGACAATTTTCCATAATTACTTAACTCGCGCGTACGTAGGGGCTATTCCATATGAAATCGATCAGTAAAAAACCTCGCATTTTTTATACTCTAATTTTTCCCCTACTTATACAAGGTGCTGAGGGGAGTGCATTTTCAAAAAATATACTATCGAAAGTCAAACGGTTTTCGTATTATTGAGCGACAAATTTAGCGTATTTTATAAAAACAAGCCTCTTTCAGCGCTCAGAATTCTGGAACCGTTTACTGCAGAACATTGAACGAGAGCTTATCTTGAAGCTGACATTTGGTAGGTTATGTTAAGAAGTAATCCTTCTTTTTATTGTACACAGAGAGACAGATAATCTGATTTTACTTTTCTTTTAGGCTTTTTGATCATTTGTAAAAATGTAAAAAAAATATTGAGAAAAAACCTTGCATTATTAAGAGGGATTCGGCATTGTTTGCTTAGTGGTACGGAAATAAGTTTCGAGGGTATTAAATAGATTATTTTCACACGCCTGGGCTTGAACGGCGCAGTACCGCTCGCACTGGCCGAGAGCTGAAGATAAGCGAGCCTTGGGCGTCATTTTACTCCTGTGTTTATGAGAACCTGTGATAAAGCTAGCACAGCCATGACTGCTAGACGATACATCACGTGTTTGTCTCCTGGCCTTGCTTGTCTCGGCTATCTCCCGCCTCACAGTCAACTGGTTAGTTCACGCGCGTACTATTTATTTTCTTTATTTGATATTTTCAATACTTTCTTATCAACGGTGCACCAGTAAAAAAATGTGTTTATTTGTACTTTCAATGCGGAATCTAACTATATATTTTTAAAATATTTTTTTCCTAGCCAAAGGCGTTTTAATGAGGAAAAATCTAAATTTTTCCATTTCCATAAAAAGTAAGAAAAATGTGTTTATATGTCAATATAAACTTTAATTTCTCAGCATCAAAATAAACCATGACTTTGATCATTGGGTGAAAGGGTTTTGGAGCTACAACAGTTTAAAGTTGCTAATTTTATGAAAATACGAGTTCTGATGCTTAAAACTTTGCACAAAGCATTGTATCACAGTTCTATGTACAAAAAAAGTTTCATTGTATTTAGAAATTGCAAGGTCAATTTTCTCTATATTTCGCTCGATTTGAGATGGAATAGCTTGTGGACTAGTAGTATGGGTCTATTCTGCAATCTTCTAATTTCGGCGTAGACAAAAAACAGGCAAAAAATCTTTTTGGAGCTCTCTTTCACTGACAAGATAATTTTGAAATGAATTAAACTGAATTTACATTAGGGATATGACAGCCCTTGCACTGCGACCTAAAAGATCTATTGTGCTTCACTGTCATAATATCCTATCAATCCATTATACTACCACAGTCATTAAGTTCGTGGACTGGGCAGATAATGTCGCTGTGGTGAACTAGAGCGGATACATGTCACCGCGGTATGGTGCCGTGTCAGTTATCCTCTCGTCCCAACAGGAGGGAGTTGTGTGTCCACAGTGAGCGTATTCCGAATCTCAGCGCTGAGCAATCTGATGGCATCATGGTGTTCCGAATTTCAACGATGCCATCAGCTTGCAGAGGTGGTGGCAGTCTCCATCAGCCGCCATCAGTGAATCTGACTGGTTCTTGTATAGGGCGGGAATTAGCAGACGAATGACATCGTGCACTGTTGTGTCATGGCGGTGTGTTCTGTTTTGGTTCTGCTGTATTATTTGTAAAAAAATATGTTAATGGATTATTTATAAGCGAACAAGTCAACGGACCAGTTATTACTACTGGTTCAAGAAATAAATTGTTTATGCTCTCTTTACTTTGAACTAGATGGCAGTACAGAAATTTCGCAAAATCTTGCTAGCGTAGCACAGACAACAACTTATACAGCCGCCATGATAGCCATCGAACTTTCTAGTAGTTTTGTTCCTATTTCGCTACAGCGTGACGTCATTGTTGTCCACCGGTCCGGTGAGATTCGGAATACGCTGAGTGTAAGCAGAATTACGGTCTCTGTTGTGAAGGTGATTTGAATACGTGCGTCGGAACTCGAAAATGTCGCAGTTTTACCAACGGGCAAACCAGTGGCGGCTGGTGACCAAATTATTCGGCGGGGCACAACTTAGAAAACTACTATTGGATTAATTGAATCCATAGGTTCCTCACTATACGAACATAGGCTTTTCATACTGAATAATTGCTGAAAATTTCAATAGCAGAATGTAAATATGAAGAATGCATTATACACTAACCTTTCTATTTATAGATGAAGTCCACTCTTAGATCCTTAGTTCCAACAAATGTTTCGATAACTCGCTGGTTGAAGTTAGGAATCAAACGCACCATTTTACTCTTAATTGAAAGCATTGCTAATGCTGTCAGTCTTTCTTGGAGCGAACTCTGCTGTCGAAATCTAATTGCCTTCCAATTAGTTCACTAACTTTATTCATATTGAAATGAACAAATACACAATCACTCAACGAACACAAATATAACTAACTTCACACTTACAGAGGTGTGAAAATTATTAGAATAATCTTAATTTTAAAGGTTTTTTAATAGTTCCTTCACAAATACTCATATCACTGATGAATATTGGTATATAATATTACTATACTGATGCAGGATATATTTACAACTAACAATCCCGAAAACATTGTTGTACATTGGTATTTTTCTTATTTTAAAATTGTTATGGGAATTCAGAAATTATTATATTATGCTGGCGGAATTGGAAACATAAAAAATTAATTAAGAAATGCTTTAAACAAATTGTTCTTTGCGTTTACATTGTTGTGAAGGTTCAAATGAACGTATACATCTGTTTTGTGCATATAATTTTTTATGTTTCCAATTCCGCCAACATAATATAGTAATTTCTGAATTCCCATAATAATTGTAAAATAAGAAAAATACCAATGTATAACAATGCTTTCCGGCATTGTTAGTAGTAAATATATCCTACCTCAGTATAGTAATATATACCAATATTCATCAATTCAATTAATATTTGTGAAGGAACTATTAAAAAACCTTTAAAATTAAGATTATTCTAATAATTTTCACACCTCTGTAAAATAGAAAACAAGAGAATTTTTAATAACATTCAGAATTTTATTATTGCCGCCAGAAATATAAACGCAGGAACCGATAACATGTATTTCGTACGGTTGTCAATGTTGCCAACACTCTTAATAAAAAAAGCAGCCTACCATAATTATGAATATAGCTAAACTCCTATATTAACATTGTTAAACGGTTTAATTTTAATAGCTAAATTAATCGAAAAACATAGTAAAGCATTACCTCTTACTGTATATAAAATACAGCAATTATAGTAACTAATTAAAAAAAACTAGATCTAGCTACAGAATAGCTAAGCTGCAACTCAATTCGTTCTTCGGGCCATGACAGTAGAGTTGGGTCGATTCGTGAACGAATCGTTCATTCGAACGACTAATAATAAAGAATCGTAAGAATCGCGTGGTATCAACGAATCGTCGTTCAGAAGAATCGTAACGAATCGTCGTTCAAAAGAATAGTAACGAATTGACATGGTATCGTAACCCACGATTCTATTTACTTGTTTGATGTAACCTGTCAACGGACATTTCCGAACCGTGCCGAATACTCCCGAGCTAGAGTGAAATCAAAATACTGCATTTGTTAAGTATGAAAAATAATGAACACAAACCTGAAATGTGCATAGTTAAATAGAGATGTAATGCAAAAAATGTACTTCATAATAAGGTTCAGTTGATAAATTATAATTTAGAAACATTATCTTGGATAATTTTGTAGACTAATGGAGGTCACGCTGAATGGTTCCAGCCAATGAGAAAGAGACAATCCAATGTCTCGCCTCTTATGCCATCTATGCGAGAGATGTAGAACGTTTTTGTTCTACGCGTGGTTTGCAAAGGAAAGTGTCCTGTAAGTCGTTCGTTGACGAATCGTTGGAATCGCAGAGTAGGAAGAATCGTGAACTCGTTGACGATTCAAAAGAATAGTTGGAATCGCAGACTGAGAAGAATCGTGAACGAATCGTTAGAATCGATTCGTAATGTATGACTGAATCATTCATTCATTCATTCATTCATTTATTTTATTCCATAGATCTTACATGAGCAATGAAGCTTTAAGATGTGGAACATGTCAACATTTTACAATATTACAATTACAATTTTTACAAATTTTTATAGTTTTACAATGTTGTACAATTTTTTTTACATTTTGGCGAGATGTAGTGAGATGAATCGACTTCTGAAAAAGAATCGTGTTGCCCAACTCTACATGACAGTGTTACCATCATACTTCTAACGCCTTCTTCATCCGCGTTCTACGTTTTAAAACCATTTGCGCATGTGCACAGGATGGCCACGCGAATCACTGAGCCCTGACCGACGCTTCCCCTCTCATCTTCTAGATCCCCGCATCCATCACCTCACACCGCTCTCTTGCACTTGAAACTCTGAGTTGTCTGTGCGCATGTGCAAAGGATGGGCACTAGAACTACGGTGCCCGAAACATGTTTCCACGATTTCACTCGCTCGACGTACCGGTAGCTGAAGGCATTCACATTTCACATTATGTTTATACCTGAATGGAAGCTGTTAAATCAGCAAGTTTTGAGCGGATAATTTTAAGCAAAAATTGATTTATTTTTTTGTAGGAAAATAAAACGAATGGGAGGGCACGTACCCATGTGCCCTTAACGCAAGCCGTCACTGGGGCAAACATCAAGTTCTGCAAAAAATCAGGCAAATCTACCAGCGAAACGTTTTAGATGATGAAGCAATGACGACGCCTTGGACCACAGTGCTGTGTTTAAGTGGCATCAACGTTTTTCACAGGGAAGAAACAGCTTGGAGGATAACGAGCGTAGTAGTCGGCCACGACCAAAAAAATGAATAATTATTTTATTATGTCTTTAAAACTCGCAAATAAATTTCTTTATGATGTTTTCAATCTGGAAATGAGGTCTTTTAACAGACTTGTCTCTGATTATTTGATGAACGAAGTTTTTTTGATAATATTAATGAGTATTTCAATGTTAATGTTGTTTAGCGTTTCTGGTATGATTTCATCGTCTTTTATGCGCGCTGCTTGTTATTTTACATTTTTATTATATATAACCCATTTATTGACTTTGTCGATTGCAAATATTTGTGCTCACTGACTGTAACGATATTCAATAAATTCTACACTTTCGCTACCCCCCACCACTCCTATAGCAATGACTCATCACACGGAGCGTGCCTGTCAGAAACATTCGTCTCTATACTCTAAAGTGCAATTTGGTTGGTCTGGATATCTCTATTAAATAGGCTATGTTTATTTCTTTCATCATCATCAACTTTCAGATTTAGGCCTTCAGACCTGTTCCGTCCTCAGGGAATATCGTTAGTCCATCTTGTTCTTGGGCGCCCAACATCTCTACGTCCTTTGGGCTTATAATTTAGCATTATTTTGGGAAGTCGCATTTCATCCATTCTAATTATGTGGTCATGCCATTTTCTCTTCTGTTGTTCCACTCTGTTGTCCGTGTCAAATATATTCAGCTCTGTTCTGATATCAGTGTTCTTTCTGTGATCTAGGAGGGTAGTCCCTGCAACTGCTCTTAGGAATTTCATTTCCGAAGTCTCTATTTTCCTCTTATCTCTCCTATTTAAGGTCCAATTTTCGCATCCATACATCAGGACTGGTGTGGCTACTACTTTATAAAGATTTATTTCTTTACTTTATTTATTTATTTAACCTATGAAGGTCATTTCATAAGTCATGGCAACTATGTTTTTTTAGTAGGTTATTTTACGACGCTTTATCAACAGCTTAGGTTATTTAGCGTCTGAATGAGATGAAGGTGATAATGCCGGTAAAATAAGTCCGGGGTCCAGCACCGAAAGTTACCCAGCATTTGCTCATATTGGGTTGAGGGAAAACCCCGGAAAAAACTTCAACCAGATAACTTGCCCTGACCGGGAATCGAACCCGGGCCACCTGGTTTCGCGGCCAGACGCGCTAGCCGTTACTCCACAGGTGTGGACGGCAACTATGTTATGTCTTCCGAATGACTGAATATGTGGTTAGTTGAATATATACCTTTGAAAACCTGTTGTACGGGATGCCACCGCCAGAATGCGTCTGTGTACATTGGTGGTTAGTTGACAGCACACGCAAAAGTTAGTATGCTAAAGGCTGTACTCCAAGATGGATGTAAGTAAACTTGAACAGCGGCCATACGTGAAAATTGCAGTTCTTCGTGGCAGAAATGCTCGTCGTGGCATTCTGAGGTACGAGAAGCATTGGGTGATAGTGCGTTGGAACAGCCTCCCTACTCGCCTGATCTCAGGCCATGCGACTTTGATCTGATTCCGCAATTTTTTTTCCACTACTGTACATAATTATTATAATTTTCTTATGTGTATTAATAGTTGTTTTAATTAGATTTCGAATATTAGTTTGGTTTTAATCAGTAAACAAATAAATTAATCGAAGGCAATAATTAACTCAATTATCATTTATTTATTTAATTGTATGTATTTTTAATATGTTTATTTTAAGATTGTTTAATCATCTATTTAATGATTATGCCAATATCAGTAAAATTTTAATGTACCACATGAGATATTTTCAATATATGTCTGAAGATGCCTAAATAGGCGAAAACGTAACAAACATATTATTAACTTCAATGAATTATTTATATGTCTAGATATTTGTTGTTGTTTTTTACATACTGATAAGTAGACTTCGTGGAATTGCCACGAGAATCGTAAGGTTTACTGCGCACGCGGTATAGACTGTATGAGAAAGAGGCGTGCAACGGATGGAGTATGCCTCTAGTGTAAATACTGAGCAGTATACTGCGGTTACAATAAAACTTGTATCCTGCATTCAAGAAATATAATGAATGATCATTGAAGTAGGAAATGTCTAAACATCTAAATACACAATTATTTTATAGTGAGATGTATTAACTCAAAATTTAATGTAAGATACATCATCCTTGAATATGTGCATTGCAGTGAAGAGTTACGTACATTTTGAGCGACTGCAAAGTAACCTCCTTCGCTGGTCACTTAAACAGTTTTTATTTCGGGAAAATGTACGTTCAACATCACACGATATAATACGTACATATTTGAAGAACGGAAGTCACTACTTTTTAGTACACCAACTTCAGATGTCTTGTCGTGACCTGATGGTACATCATTTATAGTACGAAGTTGTGAATACTGTAGGCAGAATTTTTTAGCAATAATATTTCTCAACTTACATTTCATTTTTTCTGAAATTAGTGAATTATTATTTTGGATAACTGTTTGTGATACTTTATCCACTATAATAAGGGCTTCTGAGAGTTGTAGTTTAGACGATTCTAACAGAATGATGCTTTTGGACACGATTTTAAAATTAGAATCAATGAACAGAATATCTTCCAATAGCTGTTCAGAAGGCAATGATTTTACAGCTGCAACGGCGGAACTGTCTGTGCTATCTAATGCATCAATTACCTCCATTATTTTGCCGTAATGTTTTGTATAATAATTAACAGCATCCAACCACGTTCCCCAACGGGTCAAGACTGGCTGCGGGGGTAAGGGTATTCCAGGGGCAATTATTTGGAACAGCAACACTCTCATTGTAGTATGTTTGATTGAATTCTTGTCTGCACTGAACAAAAGTTAAGCTTTGACTATTCCAACCACAGTAATGCAAAAACAAGTGCTTACATAGGTATACAATAGCTGTAGCTGCTCTATCTATTTGGACCGGTCACAACTCTTAATATGAACTGCTTATACTACGAGACCGGGCGGTCGCTCACCTCCTCTATACTACCGTACATCGGCAACCTGATTGCATGCTGCGTGTGGCAATTCCACGAAGCCTACTGATTTATTCATTTTGACTGAAACTCATTCAATAAATATTCTTAAATCTTAGTGTAGTCAGATATATGTTCGAAATGCTCCTGCTTGGGGTCACCGCTAAAGTTCTCCCAGATGAATGTAGCGCTAGAATTCACCTTGCTCCTTCGGGACATGCTAACATAAACTTATAGTATCCAGAATACTGTACTTCGTTCCATAATGTCTGACAGAAGTAAACATTACCGGCAGAAGAGAAGAGAAGTATAACTACTATTCAACCAATTGCAGAGGTCTCATTCCACGTTTGTCTTGAAGTTGGGCGGAGGTAGAACGCTTCAGACAGACCAACTTCACGTCAAGCGTGGAATGAGACCTCTGCCATTGGTCGAATAGTAATTATACTTCTCTCCTCCTTTGCTGGCAATGTTTGCATTCTTGTCAGACACAGGGTTCGGTACTCGGACCATTGTTGTTCACAATATATGTCAATGATATTACATCTCTTGTAGGCATTGTAACTATCACTTGTATGCTGACGATCTTCAATGCTACATCTCTTCCCGCTTAGACCGAATAAATGACGCTATAGATAAATTGAACGAAGACATTGACTCGATTGTGACATGGACAAGAAATTCCATCTTAATATCAATCCTGGAAAGACACAAGCAATTTAGGAAACAAACGGCAAACCGACGCTGTAAAGCACCTCGACATTTCCCCCGTTAAAGTAAGTACAGTGCATATCCCTTTCAGTTCTTCGGTAAAAAATCTTGGCATTCACATGGATAAGAATCTCAACTGGGACATGCAAATCACAGAAACCTGCAGAAAAGTATATTCTATTATCCATGTGCTAAAAAGGATAAATGTTCATCTTCCCTCTTGCTTAAAAAAGTCCCTTGTGCAGACGCTTGTATTTCCCTATTTTGACTATGCTGACATTTTACTGACTGACCTTTCCAGCGACAACAAAACCCAACTTCAACGTGCTCATAACTTGTGTGTACTTTTTGTAAGCAATTTTCGTAAATATGATCATATTACCCCATCCCTGGAAGCAATAGGTTGGCTTAAACTAGATAAGAAAATTAATTTACATTCACTTCTCCTTCTCTTCGAAATCTTGAACTCTTCTATTCCTTCGTACCTGTCATCTCGCTTCACTTACCTTTCTTCCCACCACAATCTGAATGTACGCTCTCGCCATGAAACAATACTAACAATACCATCCCATCAGGCACCTCCTCGTACTCATCCTCTTTCACAATAGCCCTCCCAAAACTCTGGAATTCTTTACCTGCTAGCATCAGGGACTGTCGAAATAAAATTGAATTCAAACGCAAACTTACTAGGCACTTGGTCAGTAATCGTCAGTAATTGAGACTCGTTCAGACATGGTTTCTTGTAAATAGTTCCCTTAATCTATCACAAAATATTTCAATATCCGGTAATTTCATTACTATAGATTTTTGTTATTGTAGGTTTAATTTGTAATTCAGTAAATACAAAAATATTCTTTGTTCTTAACTTCTATGATAAAATGTCTAGCTTTCATTAATCAGGTAATCTAGTCGTACTTTAATTTTATTGTAATTGTAATTGTAAATTTAATATTAATTGTAATTTTATTGTTCATGTTATAGTTGTAATCCCCTGGTAGAGGGGCAGAGAAGGCCTGACGGCCTTATCTCTACCAGGTTAAATAAATAAATACTAACATGGAACGAAGTATAGCTAGCCTATTTGAATAGTCTCTGGAAGTTGATGCGCAATTATTTTCTGTTATTCCTGTGATTACACCAATCCCCTTACACCTACACTACGTCAGAATTCTGATCATTATTTACAATTTATAAAGACTGACAGCAATTACAGAACGTACTTCTCACTGCACGGGCTGAGATTTGCCTATTTGTTAAGAGGACAAAAATACAAAAACCGGATTAAACATAATGAAAAACAACTGAAGAGGAAGCGAAACAAGCTGTGGGGATTGGACAGCACATGTAACAACGGTAGAGGGGGATCTTGGCAGGATACCATGGAGACGAGGAGAATGATGGAGAGCTGTTTAGAACAAAAAGAAGCAAAGGAAAGTGTGGGATGAAAGAAAGAAGGAAGGTTGAATGAAGGATGAGACACAGAGTAGGGCAAAAAAGGGGTGGGAAAGTGGGAGAATGCCTGGGAAGTGCAGACAAATGAGGAATAGCAGAAAAGGAAGGCCGGGCAGTAGCGATACAAGGAAGCTCTGCGTGGCGAGGTAACAAATGCGAGCCATAAAATGTATAGTAGTTACGAACAGACTGCAGGGGGCGTCCACAACTCTCTTCACTAGAAGCTATACAGCTTTTTTTCTCATTGGCGCAATGGGAATTGGTGTGGTCGCAAAAGTGCGACCAGTGTCCTTAGATCAGTGGTGCTCACTAGAAATTAGAGGAGAGCCAAAAAAAAAAAAAAAAAAATAGTATTTTTCCGGGAGTCGCAATGCATTTCACAGCATTGCAACTTAACAAAGGACGCAGATTATTATTATTATTATTATTATTATTATTATTATTATTATTATTATTATTATTATTATTATTATTCTGTAGTCCGACTAGTAGCCTGTAATATGTAGCTAGTCGGCGATGTAGTATTTAGTATTTATTTTTTAGTATTTATTTATTTAACCTGGTAGAGATAAGGCCGTCAGGCCTTCTATGCCCCTCTACCAGGCGATTCCAAATATAATAAAGGCTGCGTCAGAAAGAATGGATGGATTTCAAACTATCGATACGCAACAAGGAGAGAGATATAGTGAGGGGGACCACGACTGTTGGGTCAGCCATAGAATGCAGTTTCAGTTGAGAATATGGTGTTGGTTTGGTGTACAACGTGCTTTCATCGTAGAGACATTTTTGAAAAATGAAGAGTCTGTGATCGCCACTCAGGACTCATTTCGACATCGGATGTCACGCTAGGATTCCAACTCGGAATACAATTTTGCGGTGGGTGGCTTCATTTCGTATCACAGGTTCAACATTAAAGAAGAAATCACCTGGACGAAATTCTATTGCACTGAGATTGTCCGAGGCTACGGTAAGATCTCGCGCCCTGCGACTTCTTTCTTTGGGACCATTTGAAGGCGTAAGTTTGTAAACATCGATCACATACACTGGACGAACTGAAGACAGCGATTCGCGAAGAAATCGTGGCAATTGCACCAGCTATGACTGTGAAAGTGATGGCGAACATCAGAAAACGCCTCGATGCCTGTATTGAAAGCCAAGGACATCATATGGATAATGTTGTTTTACACAAATAAACTGCATGTATTGGTGAATATGTTGATAACAATAAATTTTTGATTTGATGAATCTTTACAATTTTCTTGCCATGTGAAATCCATCCGTTCTTTCTGACGCGTCCCTGTATGAAGAATAAAATTACAATTAGTATTAAATTTACAATTACAATTACAAATAAAATTACAAATAGTATTAAATTTACAATTACAATTACAATTACAATAAAAAATCAAATTACGAAGAGATTACCTGACTAATTAAAGCTAGATAATTTATCAACAGTAATCTCACTAGACGTTTTGATTTATCTAGAGAAAATCAAAACTCGAGTGGGGTTTAATTGACTATTACACGATTAGAAGAAATTATATAAAGATTAGAAGTAACGAAGTACTCCAATACAATAAAATATTAATTGACTTACGAAAATACAGCTGTCTTCAAATGTATTATTGTACCATCTCAACATTACAAATATTACGCTAGATGCATGCTAGATGGCAGTACTGAGCAATGCCTTCTCGTCGAGAAGTTCTCGATCTATTATACACGATAGCAGTGTTACTAGTCAAGAAGGCTTTGTTGATTCAGTTTCATTTTTATTAATGCTAGGGACGCGATAAAATTGTGCGATAAGGAGCTAGGATTGGTTGAAAGACGTCCTTTCGTACCGTTTTATTGGTCGAAAGTAGTGTGACGTAGTAAAAGTGTAATAGTCATAGAAAATCAAAGAATATTTTATATTTACTGAATTACAAATTAAACCTAGAATGAAAAAATTCTATAGTGATGAAATTATCGGATATTGAAATATTTTGTGATAGATTAAGGAAACTATTTACAAGAAATCAATTACTGACCAAGTGCCTAGTAAGTTTGCGTTTGAATTCAATTTTATTTCGACAGTCCCTGATGCTAGCAGATAGCGAATTCCAGAGTCTTGGCAGGGCTATTGTGAAAGAAGATGAGTATGAGGAGGTGCGATGGGATGGTATTGTTAGTATTGTTTCATAACGAGAGCGTGTGTTCAGATTATGGTGGGAAGAAAGGTAAGTGAAGCGAGACGACACGTACGAAGGAATAGAAGAGTTCAAGATTTCGAAGAGAAAGAGAAGTGAATGTAAATTTCTTTTCTTATCTAGTTTAAGCCAACCTAAGTATGCAATGGAGGGAGAAAAGGAACTGCCCACCCTACCACATTATCTCCTGGTCTAGTTGCCTCATAAGTAGTGCCTTCTTGGTATCACTTGTGAGGTTCAGAGTTGTCTTCGGACACTTGACTAAACTACAACAAACACAACAATTATTACTATTATTATTATTATTATTATTATTATTATTATTATTATTATTATTATTATTATTATTATTATTACTCGGTTGTTTGGAAACCTGGACTCTCACTTTGAGAGAGGAACAAAGATTAAGGGTGTTTCAGAACAAGGTGCTTAGGAAAATATTTGGGGAAAAGAGGGATGAAGTTACAGGAGAATGGAGAAAGTTACACAACACAGAACTGCACGCATTGTATTCTTCACCTGACATAATTAGGGTACACGGGAAAAACGATCAAGGTCCATCAAAAATCGAAATTGAGTTAATAATGCTATCTTATAGTGGAAAGGAAGTACTATCATGTGGTCTAGCTAGTAATAAGAAATCATCGTTCTTGACATTCCACTATTTCAATTTCTATTAAATACACACATAACTAACTATTAAGTGCTTAAATTTTAAAATTCGTTTTTCTCGAAACTTTCTAAAATGGACCTTGATCGTTATTCCCGTGTACCCTTCTAGGAACAATAGATCCAGACGTTTGAGATGGGCAGGGCATGTAGCACGTATGAACGAATCCAGAAATGCATATAGAGCATTAATTGGGAGGCTGGAGAGAAAAGACCTTTGGGGAGGCCGATACGTAGTTGGGAAAATAATATTAAAATGGATTTGAGGGAGGTGGGATATGATGGTACAGATTGAATTAATCTTGCTCAGGATAGGAACAGATGGCGGGCTTATGTGAGGGCGGCAATGAACCTCCGGGTTCCTTAAAAATCCATACGTAAATAAAGTTATTATTATTATTATTATTATTATTATTATTATTATTATTATTATTACAGTGAAATCTCTTTTTCCTGGACACGTTTGGTTGAATAAAAAATTGTCCAACCTAACGGGGTGCCCAAAGTAAAGGAAAGTAGAAATTTTTTTTGGCATGCAATGGAAAGGAAATAATTGTACATAATGTTAAGCAATGACGGTTCTAGATACTTAAAACTGGGTGGGGGGGGCCTCGGATTGGAACAGAAAGCAAAGGATGTCCAAGTGCAAGAAAAATTTAATGGGTGGCCAAAGTGCATGCAAAATAAAAAAATAATGGAATTATAATTTCGCGCTTATTCGCAGAATGCAGTTAGCTAGGTTCTATTAATGAAATACGGTTTAAATAAATTTAGGACTATTCCACTGACACCCATATTTTCTGATTTATTGTATTGAAGGCTTTCCCTAATCAAGAAAAACACCTTAACATTTATTTCCCTCATCCAACACTTTAACGTTCCTCAAAGTAGCATGTACAGGAACTTTTGTCCCATTCTGTATAATAGTGGACTAGGACCAAATACTGTCACACGACCACCAGCACCATGCAAGTCTTAAATCGCACCCCTTTTGTAAATGTTAACCACCTCTCTACGTACTTGTTTGTTAGTCGCAAATAAAAATGTTTATTTTTGTATTGAGCCATGCATCACGCTAACAAAAGCGCAATTGTCTAGGAAGGCTTATCTTATGTACACCGCGTTCAATTCATAAAACTGGAATGATTTGTTTCTTTTTTTGTGGGAATATAATTGACTTATCGATTTGCTTTTATTTCCATACACAAGTAAAATAAATTACCATTGAGCGCAGAGCAACGCAAGCCCTGGGATGAAATATCCCCACTGGCCTGAATGCACAGGTAGGCATCGTCCTAATATTCATCTGATGCATTATGGGTACGAGTTAACACTGGACGGTAGTGGCGACTCGATTCAACCAAACATTCGAGGTGCAAAAGAGATGGGAAGGGGGACTTAATACATTGTTCACTAAACTTTATTAAAAAAGTGTTAAGCTAGATTAAGTTACTTTGTACAGTAAGTCAAAACTGAGTGCTATACCCACAGTCTACTATATACAGTCGCGAAGCTTGAGGTGTTTTTTTTTTGCAAATCTCGTGATAAAGCGCTCCAAGCGGTTAGCAACTAGAAACAATAGACTGTCCATGGTCGACTTTGGACTGTGTCGTATTTCTATCGAGTGCTAGCTCGTTGCGTATTTCACATTGATGCTTGTGAAATGTTCGTTATTGGTTGTAATGAAAATGTTAATGGCTAAAATATAATAATTTGAATAATAATATGGGGCAAGGAGGAGACGTTTGTAGTGCTATAAATTGTAGCAACAGTAAGAAAAAGAGGCCAGAGTTATCCTTTTTCCGATTTCCGAAAGATTCAGAAAGGTTCCTGGGTTTTCACAAGAATGCTGTGCAGAAACAAAACTCTTAGTTTTGAAGTTCTTTGTGACTGTTAGGATACATTATATCCTTAAATTTCACAATGAAATGTTTCAGTCTAACCGAAAGGACATTAGATACCGGCTGCTAAATTTCCAGAGAAATAAAGGTTATGTCTACTTTTTTTTTTTCAGAGGATATATTTTTAATTGTAGCTATTAATTTTGTTATTATTTTTATGTGCTATTTTACTAAAGACGTAGAAAATGTAAGTTTGTTTTAATTAAATTTATTGATCACGTTTTATTTTCAATTCTGGTGGGATTATTATTGCTTAGGCCTACTTTTTTTTTTCGAAGGACATGTTTTTAATTATAGCTGTTAATTTTGTTGTTATTTTTATTTGTTGCTTTACTAGAGACGTAGAAAAAGTCTGTTACAATAAAATTTATTGATCACGTTTTATTTCCAATTCTGGTGTGATTATTATTGCTTAACCTCATCCCACTTTGTTAACTACGTAAGCCTACACTACAAGTACCGGTACACGTAAGTTACTCCATTAATTCATATTTCCATTATTATTGTTGTAAAGGGAAATGCAAATTAATATTTATTGGTTTCATAGTTGATTATCGCTATAATCTTGAATGAGTGAAGTTATTATAGTAAATTTCAGTTCGTTTTGCACAAACAAAAATTATATTAACTTATTTCTTGCAGGTATCTTCGAGTTTATGGTGGAATTTAATATACTTAATTAAAATAATAAATTAACTTTATGCATTTAATATTTCAATAATGGAAGGAAGGTGTTAATTTTTCCAAAAGAACACGACAACGAAAGTGTAACATATTTTGTCGTCTGCTAGGAGAGAGATCTGGGATGATGAGGCGATAGTAGCGATCCTAGTGGTGGGCAACTACCCATGTTTGCATTTTTACTACATATTGAGCTTCGCAACTGTATATAGTAGACTGTGCTATACCTACGTTTTACGAGTGCCGAAACAACTCAGTTATTTTTTACTTACACATTAAATTAATTATTCACTTATTCAATTACTTACTAATTATATTATTCTTTGAATGATTTATCAAATCACTTATTAATTTACGTGTACACTTATTTTTTACGTTCATTTATTTATTCACGTAAACATTTTTTTGTTGTGCACTTATTCATATACTTATTTATTCAATTATTCATTAAATTATTTATTAAATTATCTATTTATTTAATTATTCATTACTTTATTTACGTAAATATTCATTAACTGATTAATTCACTTAATATGTATTCCTTTATGCAATTATACCATAATACCATAATTATTACACTAACATTACATTGTAATAATTTTCTATGATTCAATTTTACATTTCTATCATAAATTCCAAATAAAATATAATAAAGTATTTTAGTTCTATTTGTGAATAATGTGTAGAGTATTTTATTCTCTTCACAACTGTTTTTTCTCCATGCGTCCATTCATCATACTACCATTCCCCCTATGTTGACTAAAATATAAAAGGGATTGATAAAATACAGGGTGATCCCTTTGGGTATTGATAAAATAAAAACACCGTAAAACATTTACTACTGAACTTTATTTGTTGAAACATTGTGTGTACAGCACTGAAAGATGGGAGATTCCTCAGAGCTCAATATGACCCCCATCGCGCACCCTGCACAACTCATAACGGTGATGCAATTCAGCCCATGTCCGTTGTAACATAAGAGGGGTGATTTGTTGAAAAGCTTGAGTAATTTTTACTCTCCGCTCAACAATGTTCCTGGGTTTCTGTGAATAGACAGTGTCTTTAACAAAACCCTACACGAAGAAGTCAAGAGGGATTAGATCTGGGGAATTTGGGGACCAAGCCAAGAGATAGCTGCTTCTCGTACTGGGTTTCGCCTGCAATTCCTGCATTTTATTAACATAGAACCTGTTTCTACAATTGTTCGATATCACAACATTCTGGAATCGTATTTAGATACATTACGCACGCCATACTCACGTCGAAATTCCCATTGAACTCCTTTAACACTCTCAAATTCAGCATACCAAAGAACACATTGTGCCCGCTGTTGATCTGTAGTAGCCATTTTAATAATCTACGATTTTCATTTGTCCTTTCAGATTATGTTGATTGTCATATATGGAAACTTTCATCTTTTAATCATAATATAACCAGCAAGGAATTATTTTTTATACTATCATAATAGCTTTATAATAATAAATTAATATTATCCATACCCAAACGGTTGAGACTGTATATTATCTTGAATTAAAAGTGTACAAATTACTCATGGGAACAATAATGAAATAGACCGATCTTTTTGTAAGTGTGATTTTAGTGTACCTTTCGGGTTAAGGGTTAATACAGTATATATAGGAGTACATTTACATAATTCTTTTTTTGGATTTCATACTCGTCATTCCTTGCTAAAACTTACAAGAACACTTAAAGATACACTCACCCTAGCTAAAATGGTGTGCAACTTGAAAATGGGTCACAGTCCTGCCATCTATCCGCAATATGCGGAATCTGAATCACGTAAGTGAAGGAAGTAGGAATTGAATACACACATATGTACATATTTCTGACTTAAAGTATTGTACTTGGTACATTTGCAAAAGAAATAGTAGGGCCTATGCAGTACCTGAATTTATTTTTCTTCATTTTTTCTGGAATAGAATAGGTCTATTTTATTGTTAAAATTTAATAAAAAAGTAAGATCGCATAGAAGAGTAAAGGCTGGTTCACAATAAACCGGGAACGAGAACCAGAATGAAAACGAGCAGAGGACGTGAATATGAAAATTTTTATTCACAATAAACCGAGAACGTATACGACTATGCATATCGATATGTATGTCAATAACGATATGTAAAGTCGATATTACGCATTCTGATGTTATTTGTGTATAACTGACCAATGGCGTTCTCTCATGAGTACAAGGCAGCCAACATAAACACAGGTTAACCAACTTCGAAATTTCAACTGAAACATTTCATTAGGTACGGTACTATAAATATGACCAGGCATCTTTATTATCACAACCTATTTAAGTCTACCATAACGTAAAATAATTAGAGAAGAAACACTTGTAATAGAACAAAAATGAACACAACAGTAGTTATTGAATTGAAGCATGAATATGTAGTGTGTAATGCAAGTAATAAAATATGATTCGCTTCCGATCGGTGTTCAAAGATGCAGTTATTGAAAGCCACGTATTCTCCTTCATTTTCTCATCTTTATACGAGGCGCGCCGCTTATCGTAAATGTGAGGATTTCAATATTAGAATCTCATCAAATAAAACTTGCTCCATGATGCACAGCACAGAACAAAATAATGCATAGGTTATGTCACAGTCTTCTTGCTACAAAATATACGACGACAAAATAGCTTTTAGATGGTAATAGAATGAATCTAGTGGGCTGTGATCGGAAACGTGAATGCCAAAGTTCAAACTTGGCCAACTCTCCGTTCCCGATCTCGGGCTCCGGCAAGCTTTTCGTTAATTGTGAATGCTCACATTTAAATATATACATTTTAACAATTTTACCGTTTTGGTTATCGTTCCGATTCTCGTTTCCGGTTTATTGTGAACCAGCCTTAATTTGCGCGGTCCTACAAACTTCTGGTTAAGGTGTGGATTTAATTAAAGCGAGGTTCTCGCGGTTTGCCCAACTAGTATTTAAAACAGGTCTGTTAAATTCTGTTTACTTTATAAACAGCTTGAATATGTTATGGAAAAAGGTGGGATTTATCAGAGAAGGCTTTTGTGTTGGAGTCAAAGGTTCATAGACGCATAAACACAGCATCACAAAGGTAGGGAGGGGGGGGGGCAGGGAAGCTGTGACACCCTTTTATTCAGGCGAAGAATTTTTTTCCTCCCTACCTTTTTTGTTATCCTTCTATGTTATAGCCTATGTCGATTTCAAAAGCGTTGATTGTGTGATCTGATGAGTTAAATAAAAAGGAGACAAAACATAAAAATGCATTAAACCTAGCACGATGATGAAAAACATATTGGCCATATAGCAAAAACCAAAACGAAAACCTGTATGTGTTTTATCAATATTCAGTGGGAAAAGCATATCAAAGAATAGGGTATATATTTGCAACAAATCCTGAGCTAATCGGACAGTTCGTCGTGTACTGTTGACATTATCCCTCGTTCTGTTAGCTTTTGTTGGAGATGATGTACCTGGCACACAAGAACGTGTGTATTTGATGAACACAGATCATTAATACGCCGTTCTACTGAAAGTTGTATCAATTTCGTTGCTTATTACGTAAACAGTACAGTGTTTACTATTTCTAATCAATCTACGATAGGCGGCATCAAAGAAGTACGTATTACACTATCGTATCATAGGAAGAAACATGCAATGGTATGCCACTGAGTCACTTTGTAAGCAGGTTTTAAGAGGAGTTGGTCGTTAACGGGGTAAAAAAAATGGAAGATTTTATTAGCTTATGTCAAAGAGATTTTATTATTATTATTATTATTATTATTATTATTATTATTATTATTATTATTATTATTATTATTATTATTAGCGGATGACGTGAATATGTTAGGAGAAAATTCACAAACGATGAGGGAAAACGCGGAAATTCTAGTTGAAGCAAGTAAAACGATAAGGTTGTAAGTAAATCCCGAAACGACCAATTATATGATTATGTCTCGTGACCAGAATATTGTACGAAATGGAACTACCTATAAAAATTGGAGATTAATCCTTCGAAGAGGTGGAAAAATTCAAATATCTTGGAGCAACAGTAACAAATATAAATGACACTTGGGAGGAAATTAAACGCAGACTAATTATGGGAAATGCCTGTTATTATTCGGTTGAGAAGCTTTTGTCATCTAGTCTTCTGTCAAAAAGTCTGAAAGTTAGAATTTATAAAACAGTTATATTACCGGTTGTTCTTTATGGTTGTGAAACTTGGACTCTCACTTTGAGAGAGGAACAGAGATTAAGGGTGTTTGAGAATAAGGTTCTTAGAAAAATATTTGGGGCTAAGAGGGATGAAATTATAGGAGAAAGTTACACAAGGCAGAGCTGCACGCATTGTATACTTCACCTGGCATAATTAGGAACATAAAATCCAGACGTTTGAGATGGGCAGGATATGTAGCACGTATGAGCGAATCCAGAAATGCATATAGAGTGCTATTTGGGAGGCCGGAGGGAAAAAGACCTTTGGGGAGGCCGAGACGTAGATGGGAAGATAATATTAAAATGGATTTGAGGGAGGTGGGATGTGATGGTAGAGACTGGATTAATCTTGCTCAGGATAGGGACCAATGGCGGACTTATGTGAGGGCGGCAATGTACCTCCGGGTTCCTTAAAAGCCAATAAGTAAGTATTATTATTATTATTATTATTATTATTATTATTATTATTATTATTATTATTCTTTTATTATATACAGGACTGATTCGCGTAATGAGGTATGTATGAAATCGAGGGGAAAAGGAACTGGCCACCCTATCCCATTAACTCCTGTCTTAGTTGCCTCATAAGTGATACCTTATTGGTGTCACTTATTAGGTTCGAACTTGTCTTCGGACAGTTGACTACACAACAAAACTAATCCTATATACATACACACATAATTTAAATATAATTCTCTAACTACATACATAAGTGTTCTGCCTATGAGCAGGACTTTCACTGCAAACCCAGCATTCTCCAATCTTTCCTATTCTCTGCCTTCTCTTAGTCTCTGCATATGAACCACATATCTTAATGTCGTCGATCATCTGATATCTTCATCTGTCCCGAACTCTTGTCCCGTTCACCATTCCTTCCAGTGCATCCTTTAGTAGGCAGTTTCTTCTCAGCCAGTGACCCAACCAATTTCATTTTCTCTTTCTGATCAGTTTCAGCATCATTTTTTCTTCACCCACTCTTTCCAACACAACTTCATTTCTTATTCTGTCTGTTCACTTCACACGCTCCATTCTTCTCCATATCCACATTTAAAATGCTTCTATTCGTTTCTCTTCATTTCGTCGTAATGTCCATGTTTTCTGCTCCATACAAATACCACACTCCACACAAAACACTTCACTAGTCTCTTCCTTAGACCTTTTTCCAGAAATCCGC
Source organism: Periplaneta americana (assembly GCF_040183065.1). Taxonomy (NCBI): domain Eukaryota; kingdom Metazoa; phylum Arthropoda; class Insecta; order Blattodea; family Blattidae; genus Periplaneta; species Periplaneta americana. The sequence continues at coordinate 16,569,447 of NC_091130.1, forward strand.
AGAAGATGCTCTTTTTCCTATTAAAAGCTTCCTTTGCCATTGCTATCCTCCTTTTGACTTCCTGGCAGCAGCTCATGTTACTGCTTATAGTACACCCCAAGTATTTGAAGCTGTCCACTTGCTCTACTGTCTCATTTAGATTTCGCAAGTTTACCTTCTTTATTTTTCTTGCGACAATCATGGTCTTCGTCTTATTTACATTTATGTTCATCCCATACTGCTCATTTATAGCATATTCCTTAGTATCGTCTCCTCTTCTGCTAACAACGTCATATCATCAGCAAATCTTATGCACTTTATTCTTCTTCCTCATACTTTTTACCCCTCCCATGTTCTGAAAACAGTTGTGGGATACCTCTATTCAATAATATTTTCCAAAGTTTTGTACGATTTACAGTGTTAAAAGCCTTTTCATAATCAATTAATGCAATATATGTAGGAATATTAAATTCTCTATTTTTATGAACAGCTAATTTCTCTGCTGTAAAATATTTGCAAAGGTATGTCACAATTTTAATACATCGTTGAATTCGTAATAACTGTCAAACATTTGTAATGGATATTGTAGTAAAAGTTCTAAAGTTTCTATTGTTTACAACCAACGACCTTGTTCCGCTATTTTAGGTTGCGTCACAGCACTAGGCATCTTACCCCAATACTTGGGGAAGATGCTCAATTATTTCCGGGGTAAGATAGCAAATTGTTGCAACAATTTAATTTTTTTTGTTTTCTTACAAAGAATGTGTAAACATTACGTAAGGTTCTCTATAGAAGTCACTGGATTGAGGACAGTCTTCAACTTGCGATGGAATATGTTAGAACAGGGGATATGAACTGTTTTAGAGCCTGGCAACATACGGGATTCTTGACCGTGCACTTAAATTCCTCCTAAAAAGAATGATAACAAAAAATGTATTGGATTGAATTCATTGTGTGCAAGAAGGGATTTCACGGCAATAGAATATGTGCAATGACTGTGTTGCTAAGTGGTGATAAACGAGTGAAAAAGTGTCCATGAGCTTTAGATTAAGTCAATTTTGTTATGTACATGTATCAAACCAAGTTAAAGTAAAATGCATATATCAGTAATTGTATTAATAATATTTGCCAACTTACCGGACTGTCGGGGAAATATGCCTACAGTGCAGGTAAGAAGAAAATATGTATACTGCGTGTTCAGTTCAAAGTGTGTCGTGGCTCGCTGTATATCGTCATGTGGCTAGCCGATGAGCCTAGAGAATTCAATCTTCCTACACTCCCGCAGAGGCGTATTACCTAAATGCGAGAGAAGTTGCCTAGCAAGTACGGCGTTCATTCTGAAGTACGTACCGATACGTGCGGTAACGCCGGTAGTGACAGGAATGTGAACTGTTTGGAAACATGTACTGAGGTGAGTTTTTTTCTTACTATCGGGATATGGCGAGAGGGTTAAGACGATTACTTACGTATTTGTTGACATTAACTGCGACGGTCAACATGGACACGGAGCATTTGATTTGGGTTGTAGAATGTTGCGGTATGCAACGGATGATAACAAATACCCTGCGTACGACTTGCCCGCGCAAAACACAGTTCGAAAGAGGTTATGGTAGCACACAGACTTTACAGACCGCCATCTGTCGCTACGACGTTCAAGTTATACCGTACACGTTCTCAAGTTCAGATTGAACGCCTTGATTAATAGGCAACTTCTCGGACATAAAAGCTGAAACTCGCTTCAAATCGCTGACTCACAACAGTGACGTCATGACACATTTTGAAATGAGCACCCAGTATATAAACAAGGTAATTAATGTTTTCTGTTTGGTACCAAAAATATAGTTTCAAAATACCTTCCAGACTTTGGTATTTCAATATGAAATTCGAAACTAAATGAACAGTATCTTAAAAATATAGTTTCAAAATACCTTCCAGACTTTGGTATTTCAATATGAAATTCAAAACTAAATGAACAGTATCTTAAAAATATAGTTTCAAAATACCTTCCAGACTTTGGTATTTCAATATGAAATTCAAAACTAAATGAACAGTATCTTAAATTTTCAATCAAAGAAAAAGTGAGCCATCTTCCCCCGATCCATTCTATGAAGCATACAGATCAGCTAGCAGTCTCTATCAACTGTCCTAAAAAATCAAAATTGATTTCTGGACCCGGAGGGGAGAAATTTCGATAGTACCCCGTTTATGCCACACAGAATTCTTGATCGTATTGTCGCCTGCTAGCAGAGAAGTAAATCTAATTCGAAATATAACTGAATTTTCCAGAATTAGATAGAAATCGCAAACATGCGGTACCACAGGCAGCTGCGCTATAATTAACTGCGACCCTTAATGCACTCACTTGCGGCGGACGGCATGTGACGTCATTACGTACCTAATTAGAGTGTGCAGGTTAATACACCGGATGTGGAAATCAAAGCCTACAAATAGAAAACATGACAAGTGTGACTCGTACAGCTGTGCACTTCACACCGCTTTTGTTAGAACTGGCGAGTCGTTTGTTAATAAACGTGATGGTGGTGCTGGTAATATCATTGTGATGAATTCGAACACGAGGCTTTAGCAAACAAACCACAAAGTTTACTATAAATATTTTCTTGTTCAGGATAAAATGATTATACGATTTTAAAATTATGATACTCAACACAGACGAAAGCGTGTAGTCAAAATACACTGAAACGCAATTTAATTAGATCACTTTGTCTCAATTTTGAAATGTGGTTACAATGGATAAAGCACCGTATTTCTCATAGTAATATAGTAATAACAATGTAGTAATAGTATTACTAGCAGCACAACAGAGCTATATCTTGTAGTAGCATTACGGTTAACGCAGAATTTAAAGCTGGATGGGACTAACCAAGAACGTTGTTCTCTTGCGATATTGGCAATATCCTTGACACAAGCTTATGCCCGTAACACACTACACCGAGAAGTATGAACTATGTAATAAATAGACCTGGATTTTTAGGTTAAATGCTTGTTTTTTTTCTGTAGGGATAAACTAAAACTAGTTAAATATAATAATAATAATAATAATAATAATAATAATAATAATAATAATAATAATGATTTATTTAACCTGGCAGAGTTAAGGCCATACGGCCTTCTCTAACACTCAACCAGGAGTAAAACTGCGTTACAAAAAACACTACAAATTTACAAAGTACACTACAATTTTACAGACAAAACTGAATAAGATTTTAATAATAAAATGTAAACAACAAGTAAGTAGAAATCAGACATAATATATAACATACAGAAAGGAAGAAAAAAAGCATAATAGAATGTGAACAGCAGGTCGAAATAAATGAGACATACAAAGTATAAAAAATAAGACAATTATTGATAATAATAATAATAATAATGATAAAAAACAAAAATAGTAATAATAATAATAATACTAATAGTAGTAATAAAATAGTGCAGTACAAAGCATACAATGAATACAATATTTTTAAGTACACACAGTAAGGAAAATTATGATTATATACCGGTATAGCTCAACTTATCACATTATAGATATACCATTATCGGAAAATATAAAAACAAAAATATGAAATAAGTTAAATATCACTAGAACATAAAAAAATAATGTGAATACGTGGAAACATGCAATACAACACTTGTCATAATAGTAAGTTAGTTTGGCAACTCATCATAAGATAATTTTCTAACTTGAATTTGAAAGATTTCAATGTTCGGCAGCCCTTGACTTCAGGCGGCAGAGAGTTCCAGTGACGAGAGGTAGCAACAGTGAAAGATGAGGAATAAAGAGATGATGTGTGAAGTGGAATTTCTAGCGTGTTATCGCGTTGTAATCGAGTATTAATATTATGATAGCGAGAGAGAGTATGAAAACGAGCGAATAAATTCACATTTATTAAATTGCCTATTTATATTTGTTACGTATAAATTTTTAAATTTTCGTATAGTAGTGAAAGAGAAAGTTTTGAATGTCATGGGATGGGTTTGGTTCAAATATCATGAGAAAATTGCCTCATTGACTTCTTTGAGGATTGTGCAAAAGCCTGCTTGACTGCATCAACACTCTCTTTATCGGTGGAACTTCTCTTTCTCCCACACTGCCCTTTCAACACATCTTGCACCGTTCCATCGACTTAAAACTTGTTTCGGTTTCTTGTGATAGTTAGCCTTGTTAGTGGTTTTGTTTCAAATTCAACCCTCCAACGTCGTTGAATCTCAACAACATTTTCCACTATCCAATAATATTTCAGCATCCTGCGAGAGGTAGTCATAAAGTCATAAAGTTTTAATTATCACCTCGAAAAAATGAAGCTGCGACCATGAAACTTGGTGATGGTGTTAGTCCTTTTCTACATATTTACCCTTCAACGCGACACATTTTTCCCAACGATGGATGACTTGACGGAGGCCTTGGTTGTAGAAGTCTGCATTTTGGCTGTTCAGGAAACGTTCCACCTCAAAAATCACCTCGTCGTCATTCTGGAAATGCCTGCCACGCAATGGTTTCTTCATCCGAGGAAAGACGAAGAAGTCACTAGGTGTCATACCAGGAGAGTACGGGGGGGTGGATTCACCACCGCCGAAAAAGGAGAAGACCCAACCATCATCAGGCAAGGTGATGCTGAGTGTTTTTTGGGACATCCAAGGTGCGGTGCTGACAGATTATGCACAGAAGGGGCAAACCATCACAGGAACATACTACCGAAATCTTCTGACGAGGTTACAGGAGGCTATCAAGACGAAGCGTCGCTGGCAGCCGTCCAAGGGGGTCCTTTTCCTTCATGACAACGCCCCAGCTCATTCTGCACAGGACACAGTCACACATGCTGCTTCTTTAGGCTATCATATTTTGCATCACCCCCCGTATTCTCCTGATATGACACGCAGTGAGTTCTTCCTCTTTCCTCGGATGAAGAAACCATTGCGTTGCAGGCATTTCTAGAATGACGACGAGGTGATTTTTGAGGTGGAACGTTTCCTGAACAGCCAAAATGCAGACTTCTACAACCAAGGCCTCCGTCAAGTCATCCATCGTTGGGAAAAATGTAGCCTATCGCTTTGAAGGGTGAATATATAGAAAAGGACTAACACTATCACCAAGTTTCATGGTCGCAGCTTCATTTTTTCGAGGTGATAATTAAAACTTTATGGCTACCCCTCGTACGTTCATCGAACGATAAATGTACCGCCATGTTTGTTTATAAACAGATGAACATGTTTCAATGCTTTCCACTGCCTTCTGAATTATAAACCGCAAAAATCATATTTCCATCTCATTTCTTTGCTGTGAAATAGTATTTCAAAGAATGTATACATCAATTTGGGACACTCTGTATATTGCTAGTAACAGTAGTAGCAGGAATAGTGCTGTTGTAATTGCAGTGGTATTAGGGGTTGTTGGAGCTGTAGTATTGTAGTAATAGTGGTGGCATCACTACGTAGGCTATATCGAGACGCCTGCACGAGTGTGCACAGCTAAGTGTGAAGACTGGCTAGCCCGAGGCCTTGTGATCGATATTAGATTGAGCAAACATTGAGGTCAGGATTTCAAGTCGAATGGATACATGAGTAGTCCTGCCTCTGTGCGAGGCGTGTTACAGCCTAATGACTTGTCCACAGCCAGAGATCTGCACTGCATAATTCTCAGAGCGGGGCACAACGTGAAAATTTATATCACAACTCATAATTACTTCTGTTTACGTAGCTTTCAACATAACCTCACTTTCAAACGCAGTTCTTATCCAGGAGTGGAGAAATAATTAATATGAAATAGCGAATGAATGAAATACGGATTCGACGTAACTGTTTTCAGCGTGAAACATAATGTTTGACAATTGAAACACCTGGTCGCACTCTCTGCTAATACGATGACGTCACACAAGCGATAAGAACAGCACTGTTCCGCTCAGGCTGAGAATGTATACAGGAATATAAAAGCTTAACGAAATATTCTACTTTTTTAATGTAATAAAAATATGATTAGTAGCAACACAAATGTGGGTGATTAATACATGTGGGAAGTATAACCGATATAAATTTTACATAATCTGTTTCTGAAGTACTTCATGTGGTATTAATTTCCAAATTAATCCAATTCTATAGCAACATTATTATTACTATTATTATTATTATTATTATTATTATTATTATTATTATATTTATGAATATACAAGTATATTAATAGTTACAAAATAAAAAATATATGTCTGGTGAAGATATTTAAAACATTCTAGATCATGTTGTTTTATATGATATTCAGGAATAAGTATAGAAAGAATCACTCAGAAATACATCTATTTGTGGCTGTCATTTGAAATTGCTAATTACCGGTACCCGTTACAGTAATACTGTAATTATAATAAATCTGGAAATAGTATACAATTGCAGTAATAGCGTATATTGAGCATATAAAATTTCAAGGTTAAATACATTCATTGCTGAAAAAAAAACATTGAATTTCACCAATTTTTTTTATTTATAGTAATAATCTATACTAATAATAAATCTGTAGCCGAAATTTTTCTGGTAATTTTCGATTTTCCAAAAATAATTGGTCCTAACATATATAATTAACCACCCTGAAACCGAAAATCGCTTTTTTGAAATTTTTGTCTGTCTGTCTGTCTGTCTGTCTGTCTGTCTGTCTGTATGTTTGTTACCTTTTCACGCGATAATGGCTGAACCGATTTCGATGAAAATTGGAATATAAATTAAGTTCGTAAATTATAGGCTATATGGCATTCAAAATACGTTATTTAAAAGGGGGGTTATAAGGGGGCCTGAATTAAATAAATCGAAATAACTCGCTTATTATTGATTTTTCTGAAATATGCTACATAACAAAAGTTTCTTTAAAAGTGATTTCTGATAAGTTTTATTCTCTGAAAAATTTTGATAGGACTGATATTTAATGAGATAAATGAGTTTTAAAATTAAAATAACTGCCATCTAAGGCGGTGTATTGAAATAAAAAACAAACGACTTCGTCTATAAGGGGCCTTGGACACAACAATCGAAAGCTATGAAACATAGCCTACAGACAATGTTTCTGTGTTTGTATGAAGTAATATATCGGAAGCTAAAATAACCGATTTGTATAATTAATTATTATTTCATCATTGGAAAGTGTAGTTTCTCTGGATGGACATAATGCTATAATGTTATTGCAGTAACTTTTGAGTGAATTGAGGACAGGTAAGATTAAAATAGCTTCTTATGCACAGAAAACTTGATAGGTTATTCTGTATATTCATTTCCTGTATTTCTTATAATAATGTTTATGAACATATTCATTTTTATCTCAGAGAATTAACGAACAACGAGAGTGTATTGATTTAGTATGCAGTAATAGTACGTTATCTTAGCAATCCATTATTTTATAATTCAAATTTTAACTATGCTCAATTGAATTGTGTTAAAATACATAAAATACATATGCAATAAATGCAATGCAAAAAAATTGGGTAATGAGCCAAGCAGATTATGTTGCGCTGTTGTAAAATTTGTTCCTCCTGAGATTCAAGAGCTCCCACAACAAATTGAAAACTTTCTAATTCGAGTACATCCGTTATCAACACACTTTTTACATAATATAATATAATATAATATAATATAATATAATATAATATAATATAAACATAATAATAAATCTGTAGCCAAAATTTTTCTGTTAATTTTCGCTTTTCCAAAAATAATTGGTAATAACAATTAAGAAACATGTTAAAGGAAATGTCATTGAACAAAATGAGTGTCTCTGGATCAAAATGATCGCATTTTAATATTTTAAATACAATTTAAATTAAATAACATATTAAACGATTTATCCTTCTATCAAACACGAATGTTCCCTGGATCAAATGTCCTATTTTAATTTATGTAATTACTTTAATTTATTTCTAACGGTTGCAGCGGAGCGCACGGGTACGGCTAGTAACAGTAATAATAATAATTGTCATGTTCTTCGTACCAAATTGATTATCCTGTGCGCGATTTTTTAAACTCTCTGTTAATAATTCAGATGTAAGTAACGCTACTCTGAATTGATCCGTAAAATGAAAATCTCTTGCGGCATCAATATGCAGATGAACAACAAGCAAAACTCGGAAAAAAAAAAAATAATGCACGATGTACGTACAACGAAGTGTGTGATCAAAAGCATTGTGTACAGTGATTGAAAACGTTAGTATAGTGCGGTTGTTCAAGAGAATTTGGACTGTACAACCAGTTCATCAGTGGCGGAAATTATTGATCAAATCAGTCTGCTGATTTCAAACGTGAAAGGAATTACTGTGAAAGAAGCGTATGCTGTGGCCAGCCTTGTTTTGCGGCTTTGTGGTAATGTGAAATATTTCTTTGCAGCCCGCACCACGAATTTAGAGTTTCGTATGTGGCAAGAGTCGCGGTGCCAGCGGGATGGCTTCGATGGGCTGGCCCCACCCTGAGTTACCCCACACCGCCCCCATGCCTTCACCCCTCCACACAAATATCGAGAAAACAGCTAAACTTGTCGCAGAATACTTCAAATTCATTTTACACATTTCTTCAATAAGTGTTGTGCAGTATTTGACTCTCAGTTATGCCTTAGGAATTATCTACAGAGTTTCCTCTCTGTGTGTACATTAATCCTTACTTACTTACTTACAAATGGCTTTTAAGGAACCCGAAGGTTCATTACCGCCCTCACATAAGCCCGCCATTGGTCCCTATCCTGTGCAAGATTAATCCAGTCTATCATCATATCCCACCTCCCTCAAATCCATTTTAATATTATCTTTCCCATCTACGTCTCGGCCTCCCCAAAGGTCCGGTCTCCCAACTAACACTCTATATGCATTTCTGGATTCGCCCATACGTGCTACATGTCCTGCCCATCTCAAACGTCCGGATTTAATGTTCCTAATTATGTCAGGTGAAGAATACAATGCGTGTAGTTCTGCGTTGTGTAACTTTCTCCATTCTCCTGTAACTTCATCCAGCTTAGCCCCAAATATTTTCCTACGATATTTATTTTATTCCATGTTCTCTACTTCATCTGTATGTAAAATATTTGAAGAAATTCTTTCAATTTGTTTAAGAATTTCTAACCAATACTATAACTTATAACCAGGCTTCGAGACTTTGGACCCGATACAATAAGTTTTTAAGTATTTAAAAATAGGCTTAAGGCTTTACTAATAGACGATAATTATACACAGTATTTAAAGGGTGTAATTGATATTTTGTTATTGAAGTGTTCTATCAGTGAAGAATTATGTGTTGAGTAAGTGAAACGTGTTCCTCTCAGTGAAGCTTTATAGTTTATAGTGGCAGTGCAAAGTATTTGAACAGTGAAATGTTTTTGAAGTGTTAGTGAAATCAGGATAGAGTCAGTGAAATGTGTCGTAGTTCCAGTGCAGTGAGTGAGTTGACAGCGAAATGAGTGTAGTGTTGAAAGGTACTTGTGCAGATATGAACATATCATACTCGTGGGTTTTAGTTCGAACATAGGTTTAAGGTACAAATTAGATTTACTTTAAATGTTATTTTAACCGATCGTGCTTAATTTAATTTAGGATGTTCCCTGTTATTATTATTATTATTATTATTATTATTATTATTATTATTATTAATTATTGTTAGTATTAATTATTAGTATTATTATTAATTGTATTTTTTTTTAATTGTGTTTATTATTGTCTTTATTGAGTGTAATTAGTTACCACTGCCACCGGGTATATACCCATTGCAGTGTGAATAAATACATACACATACATACATACATACATACATACATACATACATACATACATACATACATACATACATACATACATACATACATACATACATACATACATACATACATACATACATACATACATACATACTGAGCATGTACTATAGGTTGTTGACTCGCTGCAGGTTGGTAGAGATGTGTTGAGGTAACAACGTTGGTATTTAGAGTAGAGTACGGTAGTATGGGGAAACACACACATATGTACAGTCTGAAAGTGAATATACATTACACAATGATAATGTCAAAAGAATGTGAAAAGCATTTATTCTCCTGTCTTTTATAAGCATTTGTGTTTAATTATACACAGTGTTAATGGTGGAAATAAGCATGTAGCAATTTTAATTTCTTCATTTATCCTATTGGTCGTCTTTAGGAAGTGCAGTTACAGTACCGAATTGCAATGTACCTACTACAAGATACATTCTCAGTGTCTCAAACGTAAATCTTTTTCGGTTATCTGCCAAAGTTTGTACTGTAGAAAGCTGCGCTCTATGTCGCATGACGTGATAGGAGCAAAACGAAGAAACCTAACATCATTGCAGTCTCTAAGAGACAGCCCTTTATTCTCGGGTGACTCTATGTCCACTAATTTGCTGTTTATGTTACACAATGTTCCTTATCCGTTATTTTTACATAAAATTGATTTCCACTTCTGTTTCATGCGTTCAGTAACCGGTGTACTTCATGTCTAATTAATTCTCTGCATCATTTTCTAAATTAATTTGAGGGCTTCCGGCATCTCTTGCTCTGACTTCTCTAACCGTGTAATAGTTTCAGACACAGTTTATATGAAAACCAAATTATTCGTCAGAACCTTCAAATCCAGAGCGTTTTCCTTAACATATTTGTGGGCATTCATTCTACAGTACCCCCACCCACTGTATGCTTTACCACTATACTCAGTACGCCGTTATGCGGATTTCCCACTGAACTGCTCTATTGGGTCCGAAGTCTCGAAGCCTGGTTATAACATATTCCAATTTTAGTTAAATCCTACATCGCATTAGGCATAGAGCGAAATCACTTTACTTTAGAATATAAAGTATATTACATACTTTAAAGTGTTACTTAACTAGGTTACCTTGTTGACTAGTTTGAGCCTGTGGGCTATCCTCACAACTGGGAGGTCTTCGCGCCTTCTGGTTGCGTTTCCTGTGAGGGTAAATTTGTGTAGTGTAATGTGGAGTCAAAAAGTGTTTGTGTTCTGAAATTGAGTTGTGGGTTGAGGATTTGATGCGGCTGTGTTTTTGTGTGCCTGTATATTTCGGATTGTTGTAGTGTGTTTAGTTTCTGTTTTTTCTGTTGGAGATGTAGAATTTCCATGTCTGTGTTTATGTTGCCTTAAGTGTGGTTGGCGTTTGTGATGTTTTTTGCGTATGTGGAAGTGTTTTGTGATTTGGTTATAGCTGTGATGTGTTCTTTGTAACGTGTTTGAAATGATCTGCCTGTCTGTCCTATGTAGAAGTTGTTGCAGGTGTTGCATTTGAGTTTGTATACGCCTGTGTAGTTGTATTTTTTTGTGTGTTGAAATGCTTTTGTAGGGTGTTTTGTGTTCTATATGCGAAGTTGTAATTTAATTTCTTGAATGAGGTTGCAATCTTGTGTGTATTTTTGTTAGTATGTTAGTGTGATGTATTTTTTTGTGTTCTTGTATTTCTTTATGTTAGGGTTGTATCCGTTTTCTTGTGCTATGTATTTGATTATGTTTAACTCTTCTTTGCAGTCATGTTGACTCATTGGTATGTTGAGTAGTTTGTGTACCATTGTTCGAAATGCAGCTTGTTTGTGTTGTGTTCAGTGATTGGATGTGTTATGTATGTGTGTTATTGTTTTTTTGGATTTTCTGTAGATTTTTAATGTGTATTTGTTGTCAACTTCGGTTATTGTGATGTGTAGGAAATGTATGGATTTGTTGCTTTCAGTTTCTAATGTGTAGTGTAGATTTGGGTGTATTTTCATTTTGTGTTGATGTAGGTTTTGGATCTGTCTTTTGCTTCCTTTGTACAGTATTAGTATGTCATCTACGTATCTGTGCCAATATATGATGTTGTCTGCGTATTTGTTGTTGTCTTTGTTTAGTATGTGTCTGTTCTATGTTGTGTAAGAATATTCATGCTAGTATATAATTTCTTCCTGTAACCACTACAGGTTGCCATTGACAAAGAGTACCATGATACAATAGAGTAAATGCCTTGAGGCTTAGTGATACATTGTTGTTAGAGTAAAAAATAACAATTTGAATTAGATTGAAACACATGATATTAAACGAAGTAACGTCAAGGAGATGCGAATTAAAGTCCATATGTATGATGCCTGAAAATAGCTATTGATCCTTTGAGTGTTGCAATTGTTACATCTCTTAAAATATCTTTATGCAGGCCAAAAGATTTACAGAAGTCGACTAGGAACCGGGGCTCCTATCATTAGTCCCGTAATGACGATGGATTCCAGATGGTATTTGTCCTTATAAAACTGATGGAAGGTTCATATATATTCCTTTTTCCCTCGTGTACTTCTTCTGGCTGGTGTTCGTGCGATTCGAATCTCACAGTAGGGTCTATGATGTAACCTTCAAGAGAGGGGGGTTTAAATGCAATTATGTAGATTCTTCGATTACTGCCCGCACTGGATATGCCGTGTACTTCTTCATATACTTCCTACCTGAAGACCAAAGATAATTTGTTTCTGTGGCCAGCTCACAACTCACCAACATTTGTTTATCACACAGTGCAAAGGACATTAGTCTGTGTTTGATAGGACCAGAGGAAAACATATTTTATACAGTCATATTTATACGGGAAAATACCGCAAACAGCTCTACCCAGTACCCTTAAATTTGAATACGCCCATTCAGTGCTGTCTGTATATAAACTTCCCAGTAGAGGATGTTTTTACACTTTAAATTCCTGTGATTTTTATCTGTGGGGTAAGTCCAAAGGCAGAGAGTGTGGGAATAATCCTCAGTCCCTAGACGAACATAAAATATGAGAAGGAAGATTAATCATTTCGAACAGTTTAGTGGCAACCAGCTCATTACTTTATAGCCTATAGCAAGGAGCGGCAGTGATGCATGTTCAGAAAGGGGACGGTTACCTGTTGTATAAACTTCGGGTTTTGACGGATTTCACGTTCTGACTGTAACTTATGCATAATACAAATCAGCAAGGATAATATTCTCAAATCAAAGTAATGTATACATCTTCATCACACAACTTTTAGTACTATATCACTTCGGAATAATATATATATATATATATATATATATATATATATATATATATATATATATATATTATATGCTTTCACGTGTTAATTAACTAGGTTACCTTGTTGACAAGTTTCAGCCTATGGGTTATCATCAACAAATATTATACTCAAACCGATAGCTTATCCATAGGCTTGACGTGTGTAGTGTTAGCAAGGAGGGATACATTGAAAATCTTTAAGGTAAGGAACTAAACTTTTTGGGTTACCTTGTTGACAAGTTTCAGCCTATGGGTTATCATCAACAAATATTATACTCAAACCGAAAGCTTATCCATAGGCTTGACGTGTGTAGTGTTAGCAAGGAGGGATACACTGAAAATCTTTAAGGTAAGGAACTAAACTTTTTGGGTACTATTCATAGACATTTCGCTAGCCCGCGCTA